>NC_083409.1:65171723-65474761 GCF_020745735.1 Hemiscyllium ocellatum | reverse complement strand
CATTGAGAAACTGAGAAGATTTGCTGCAGTTTTATAGTTAATGTAGACAGAAAGATTTTTATGATAGAGCATGAATTGAGTGCTCCATGTCACTTAACTTAGAAGAAGCAAAGATGAGCAGAGATGTTAGATGGCACCATAAACATCACACATCATTTTCATATGTCAAGGGCATAAAATAATTGAAAACTATTATAGAGGGTATTTCAAAATGAAGAAAGTTATGCCAGAGAGATGGAAAAAAAACAGTCCTGCTATTTTACCATTTATCAAGGACTATCAACTCTGTAAGAATCAGTTCAGTACCTTGTCTCTGAGACAGTCACTGCTTTGAAAACCAAACATCAGAGAGGAGGGACAAATGGATGTAGCAGCCAATGAGTTGTAACAGAGGGTAAGGCTTCAAAGACAGCTGTACTGAGATCCATATCTCAGAGGATTATACACCAAAACTTATGAACCATCAGAAAGTCTGCATATAGTCTTTTGAATATCTCCAAAGCTCTCAGGAAAGATAGGCCACGGGGTATATAGTGGCACTATCACATTCTTGTGTCGATATACTATTATAAGAGTGTTGAGATGCCTGGGTACCAACCACTTGCAATGTTCACAATGTAATCTGTGGTGGTGGTCAAACCATGAATGAGTCTCAGGAGAAGAGGGTCTGGTCCTTGATATTAAAATATGATTTATTATGTAACAGTAACAATAAAAAGTTGCATGAATTTTTAGGCATATTAAATATTACTAACAAGAAGTAGGTAAGATATGTGTGCCTTCCTCAGGAGATCTTGCTGTACTCCAACAAACTCCTAACATCCCCAGTCTCTGCCTAGTGTTTGTGTTATATATTATATTTATGTTATATGTTATCAGACTGTGCGAACCTTCAGCATGACCCATTCATTAGCTCTTTTATGATCATTGCTTATGCAACAATAATAGAGGCTTTGAGGAACCATCCAATGAGGAGAAATTTGAGGGTATCCTGCAAGAAGCTTCCAAAATTAGAGTGTTCAGAACTAATATATTCATGCTCACCCATACTGTGTCTACTGCTGTTGAGAATTTAGACTTCAGCTCACAAGAGGCTCCCAATCCTAGTCATAGCTGCTGGGCATAATAACCAGAGAAAATCTTTGCTTTATTTAGTGGTAATGGCAGAGATCTGGTCCCTCATATTTCTGGCTCCCCACAAAGTACATTGAAGAAAGGAATATGGATAGGAATGAGGGACCATCTTTCCCCCTAAATTGGATCCCTCAGAGGATGGCTGATGAGTAATATAGGAAATAGCTGTGGTCAAGAAATGCTAATATCTAGATAATAGTAGTCATGGTAAGGTCATCTAATGATCCAGAAGAAACATTGCATTCATCACAGCTGAGAGCCATTAATGTCTCACCACACTTCATCATTCCCCTTTAGTGGCACTTAGAAGCAGATTAGATAAGACACGTTCTACATTATTGCAAAAGTAAGCAAATAATGATATATAGACACACATAGAGTGAAAAAAGTACAAACTACATCATCCTTGGAATATCTAATAATTGGTCATAGGAATGTGTGACCATTGATAATGGGGGCAAATATATGAAGTTCATGAACCTTTGATTCTAAATGTGATTCTTGTCTCAGTTAACCTACTTTCTGAGAGAGCCAAGCATCTGTCAATCTTTTCTTTTCAGAACTAATGGAAGTCCATATCTCTTGTATAGACTGTTTGACACACAATAACTCTTCTAGCCTCATTTTTATTGCATGAGGAATGCAACTGAGGTCCCCCTTTTCAGATATCTGGCATTGGTCTCAGAGGTGCTATTGATGTGATCATTAGAACAAATTGTCCCAAGTAGTTCTTAGAAGCCACATGCAACTTTGATGTTGAGGCTGACCTGGCCCGAAACGTCGAATTTCCTGTTCCTTGGATGCTGCCTGACCTGCTGTGCTTTAACCAGCAACGCATTTTCAGCTTCACAAGATCTTTCCAAGAATTGTTTTCTTACCACTTTTGATTTCTCCAATACATAGAAGTTGTGTCTGGCATCCAGATTTCTCTCAGGTTCTTGCTGTTTTTGGAATGAGCTGCAGATTGTGGGAAATTGCGATATTTTGCATGTGTGGGTAATGGACTTTTATGTGGTTTTCCATCATTTAACTATATATGTGGAACTCATACTCCCTCAACATGTGATTGATACTTCCTAGTGATTGCTCTGTTGGGTGCCTAGGCTCTTTGCCTGAAGTTTTGTCCAATACTGAAGAAATAGCCCTCTCCTCGCCTGTGCCAGTTCTTCAAATTTAGTTTTCAGTGACAGCTCTCTTCTCTTAATTGCACTTCTCATGCACTGAGAAAGGAGTAGCCCTCCTTTGGATGAAGATAAGAGAACGAGTATACTCCAAATATATAAAGATATACCATGATGGTGAGAGGAATAAGCATGTTTTCCTCTAATGAAGCATCTTTGAAGAAAGTTAATAGCCAGTTTGCTAATGTAGGTGAGTTTTACATGAGGTAAGGTGATGTTTGATTGTTTTCTGAAGTTGCTTTTTGCATTACTAAGCTTCTTTGATCCAGATGTGTGGTGCTTCAGTGACTAGTGTTAGCAGTGGGACTGCAGCTCCAAAACTTGCAATATCCAACTAAGGAGAATGTCTCCTTAGCTCCACTATTCTCCTTGGATATTGATGCAAACTGAATCAGGCTGTTTCTAATCATGGACTGTTGTTTAAACCACTTATGCTCTATATCAGAATGACAACCATTTTTCCTTTTCAATATCACCTGTCTTCACCTTTACCTCTGTCCATCTACTGTTTACCCTCCCGGATGAGTTGAACAACTTTTACACATGGCTTGGGGCACAAAATGACATGGCAGTGAGGAAGCCCACACTCTCTCCTAATTACCAGGTGCTGTGTCTTACCATGGCCGATGTGAGGAAAAGCCCGTGCAGAGTCATAGGGTCACAGAGATGTACAGCATGGAAGCAGACCCTTCAGTCCAACCCGTCCATGCCAACCAGATATCCCAACCCAATGTAGTCCCACCTGCCAGCACCCAGCTCATATCCCTCCAAACCCTTCCTATTCATATACCCATCCAAATGCCTCTCAAATGTTGCAATTGTACCAGCCTCCACCACTTTCTCTGACAGCTCATTCCATACACGTTCTACCCTCTGTGTGAAAAAGTTGCCCCTTAGGTCTCTTCTATATTTTTCCCCTCTCACCCTAAACCTATGCCCTCTAGTTCTGGACTCCCCACCCCAGGGAAAAGATTTTGCCTATTTACCCCACCTATGTCCCTCATAATTTTGTAATTCTCTATAAGGTCACCCCTCAGCCTGTGACACTCCAGGGAAAATAGCCCCAGCCTATTCAGCCTCTCCCTATAGCTCAAATCCTCCAACCCTGGAAACATTCTTGTAAATCTTTTCTGAACCCTTTCAAGTTTCACAACATCATGTAAGGCTGCTGGACCAGATAACATTCCTGGCAGACATCTTCAATATCTCCCTGAGTTGTGCCATAGTTCCAATGTGCTTTGAGGCCGTTACCCCCATTGTTCCTGGGCCAAAGAAATTTTCAGCGTTGTGCCTCAACAACTACTGTACTATTGCCCTTACAGCCATCATCATAGGATGCTTCGAGAGGCTTTTTGATGAGGCATTTTAAGACCCTGCTGCACCCCTGACCGGACACCTTGCAGTTTGCATATCGAGTCAACTACTAAAAAGATGATACCCTCCAACTGTCTCTCATCCACCTGGAAAAGAACACCTACATCAGACTACTGTTCATACACTTTAGTTCTGCATTTAACACCATAATTCCTCAGCACTTGATTGGAAAGCTGAGTCTGCTGACCCTAAATACCTCCCTGTGTAACTAGATCCTGGACTTCCTGATCGAGAGCTCTCGGTCATCTGAATCAGGAACAGCATCTCCAACACCATCACACTGAGTATGCCCCCCCCCCTCCTCCCCCCAGGCTGTGTGCTCAGTCCACTGCTGTTCACCCTGCTGACACACAACTGTGCAATGATGCCAAGGTCAAAATACATCGTCATGTTCACTGATGATACAACTGTAGTGGATCTCATCACTACAGTCAGCATACAGGGAGGAGGTACAGCAGCTAACAGACTGGTGCAGAGCCAACAATCTGTCTCTGAATGTGAACAAAATGAAAGAGATGGTTGTTGACTTCAGGAGGGCACAGAGCAACCACTCTCAGCTGGACATCGATGGCTCCCCCATGGAGATTGTGAAGAGCACCAAGTTTCCCAGCATACACCTGGCGGAGAATCTCACCTGGACCTTCCACACCAGCTCCGTAGCCGAGAAAGCCCAGCAGCGTCTCTACTTTCTGCACAGGCTGAGGAAAGTCCACCTCCCACACCCCATCCTCACCATATTCTACAGAGGGTTCATTGAGAGTACCCTGAGCTGCTGCATCACTGCCTGGTTTGGGAATTGCACCGTATCAGATCGTAAGTCCTTACAATGGCTAGTGAGGACAGCTGAGAAAATCATTGGGTTGTCTCTTCACTCCATTACGGACATTTACTTCTCATGGTGTATCATGTTTTCCTATCTGACCTCCCATCCTTTATCCTTCCTAAAACCCACTTCTTTCAAGAGGCTTTTAATCTCTCTTTCGGAGACATTCTCTTTTGGTATCTATATTATTGCTTTACATTCAATGCAGTAGTTTGGAATATTTTTCTATGTTAAAGGTGTTATGTAAAACAAGCTATAACTCATTTATATAATATTAAGCAGAAAGGATTGAAGGACTCTCTCTCAAATATTGTACACTTTTTCTGCTCCTTTTGCCATGCCTTTGTTACTCTATTAGTTGTTGTTACTGCTAGATCCTGCAGCTGTAGTCCTTCTGAAAAGCGAAAGAAAAGGATACATAATGATAAAAGACTGCTGATGCAGTCTTCGTGCGGAATTAGCCTTTTTAAAATCCTGTACTCTAATTACCAGTCATCCCCAAGCTTGGAATTTGTACCATCTATATGCAAATTGATTAACCTTTTGGCTTAAAAAATACAAAATCAACAAATGCAGGACATTAGATTAGCATATTTAACTCAAGCGACGTAGGTGTATTTGGGACCCTGATCTAAATTTAACTGTTGCCATGTGGATTTCCCAAGGCTTGATAATTCAGATGCAAAATGGAGGAGGGAGCTGTTGACTCAGTATAGTGAGTACATTTTATGCACATTTTGTGAACCAGGAAGACAAAAGTCTCTCAAGGATCCTTTGGCCTTCTACCAAGCATTGTCTCTATTTCACCAACTGTGATTCGTAATCAGCACATCCCACACACATTCTCCTTCAAGCTTCAGTTTACAACTTACCCATCTCCTAATTGCCAATGACTGTGCTCAAGGATCTCCGGCTCCTGCTGGTATTCATACTGATCAACATGTGGATTTTGTTGTCTACAGGATCAGAAAATAAGTGAATGATAGTTAAGTCTTGCTGTTAAATATGTCTGAGCTTCTATATTTTCAGTCTCACTGGGTTCTATGGCTCCTTTTAGCTCCTCTAAACCCTCTCTGTTTCAATGGAAACATCATACCCAGTATTTTAATTACTTCAAAAGAAATATTAATTATAATTTTCTGTCAATCATCTATTTTTCTGAAACTGAAGCCTAGTTTTTAATAACTTATGAAAGATAAGCATTTTCAATGACTTGTCAATGAAAATTTGTAATATTTTATTCCTGTGTTCCTAGTAAAAACAACTGAATCTATTCTCATTCAAAGTAAATTTTCCAAACTCTGCCCAATCACTAAGGCTTCCATAGATTTCTTTCTAATGGAGACCTTTTCAACGCTGAGGATGAATTTTGACATTCTATTTGAAGGCCAAATTGAATGTGAATTAGAAAGAGCAGTGAGACTATTTGTGATACATATAATGCATTATCGGTCATGTTATTTCATCCTTCTGCCAGATATTCTTTTAATTATCTATGTATTTTCTACTATCTCTAATATGACATGCCCTTAATTTTCAGTTAACAATTTATGGAAGACCTAAGCAGATGTCTGAATATCTTTAAAAAATGTTGAAGTACATATCTCTTATCCATAGCATCTCTTGGAAATGGTTTTGGTTAACTTAATATCATCTAACTTCCCTGTACCCTAATCAAATGAATTATTTAATTTTTTTACCTCACCAAATCATCTCTTAGCTTCTAAGACAGTTTCTAATAACTCAGCTACTGTTGAAATTGGTCGAAGAAATTATATAATTTCCAAGAACATAGTCACATGCTGGAAGCTCATGTCAAATGATAATAAGACACAGATTAATGTTTTAGGTTTAATACTCTTTCTCTGAATGTCAATTTCAATTATAAACTGGTCTTTTCTCATTGTTTACTATGTTGGTCTGCTTTGTATGCACAGCACAATTATATTTCAAACATTTAGTAAGTTTTCCACTTTTACAGGTAATTTCCTGATTATAGCCATTTGTTGCCATGACATTGTACTGAATACTCTTCAATTCTTTCCTTTTATCAAGAATCAGTACGACCCCTAAACATTGCTACCAGTGTTGTCCCAATATATTGTTTTATTTCCAAATATCCTGAATAGTATAAGTAAAAACTTTATATATTCTTTAGAACTAATCCAAAATTTTCAAGCACAATGAAGTTGTCAAAATCTGCCACCTCAGGTTCCATTAAATGATGTATAATGCTTGCAATAGACTAGGTTTCATAATAATGATGCTACAAGACCAATCCGTCGACCAACAACTGAGCTTATCCTGGTAAATCTAAGCCAGTTTTGCCTATTTAATTTGTACAGCTTCAGGCAACCGTGCTATGAAATTGATTGTTCTAATTATGTAAATTAAAGCATTAGATCACGACAAGTGCTGTAAGCTTTTTAACTGAACTAACTGCTTAAATGCTAATAATGACTGTGAATGCTAAAATTATGAAAAATGAGGCATTTAGATAGGAAGTGTGCATTAGGATCACCTCTATAAGCTAACAAAACTTACAGACCATAGTCATTAAGTAATATAAAATTCACAAGCCGCCACAAATATTCATATTAGCATATTAAATAAATAACAAAACACCATTAACATTTTTATTGCACATTTATAAAGTAAAACAAATAGAACAAAGACTCTTATGTGCTCCAAGAAATCATTTAATTACTTGTGACAGTGATTTACTATATGGTAATAGCACAGTTAACAGAATTGTAATATAAACATCAAAGAAAAAGAAAAATTCTGATTGTCCATACATATTTAATTTAGTATGGTTCAGTGAGTAATCAGGGCTATAATTTACTCAGGGGGCTCAGACGATATCATAAATCAAGGGAGAAAAGCTCAACTGGATTATGGATGTCATCTGAGAACTATGGTGAAATTACATCCTTTCAGTCAGTGCCATTTTTTAGAAATAATACATACTGTAGACCTACTAGAATGAAAACAAAAGCTAATGACTGTTAAAAGTAGAGCTAAGATTAAATTGATTATAGGCCATGAGAGGCTATTGTGTGATATATAATACTGTAAGATCTACAGTGGGTATAAAAAGGAATAGGTTTGTGAGTTCAGATTAGAATTATAAGTGAATTGTGCACATAATGTGCATCAAATCAAAATAACGGCATGACAGTTATAAAACAGAGCAGCTTGCAAAATCAATTGTGTACATAGCTACTCACAAATTATCACAAAATAATTAAGATTTGAAATATTGCTAAAATTTCAGAGAAATGCAATAGCCAAGCATGCAGAACAGTGAGATAAATGACTAGATGATTTGTGTTAATGATGATACCAGATAAACATTGGATAGGGCAATACATTACCTTTCTTCAGATGGTGCAATGGAATCATTATGACCACAAACTGGGATATCAGTTTAACATTTTTCTTACCAAGAACCTGTCCACCTCTGCCTTAAAAATGTACAAAGTCTTTGCTTCTATAACCTAATCAGAAAGAGAATTCCAAAGTTTACGACATGTAGTCTGATTCTGTGTTGTATAACTCTATGTGAGAAACATTTTGCCTCAGTTCTGTTTTTAATGGGCGATGCCTAGTTTTAGATTCTCCCATAAGAGAAAACATCACCTTCACAACACTTTCCTCCCTATCTTTGTGTCATCAGTAAACTTAGTCATGGTGCCCTCAACACCCTTATCTAAAACATTGATATAAGTTGTAAAAGGTTAGCAAGTTTTGAGAAGATTTGTAGCTCAGGTTGAGCTTCTGGATGTAGGTTTGCTCACTGAGTTGAAAGATTCATTTTCAGATGTTTAGTCACCATACTAAGTAACATCTTCAGTGAGCCTCCGGACAAAACACTGCTGATGATTCCTGCCTTCTATTTATATGTTTGGGTTTCTTTGGGTTGGTGATGTTATTTCCTGTGGTGGTGTCATTTCCTATGGTGTTGTCATTTCTTGTTCTTTTTCTCAGGGGGTGGTAAATTGGGTCCAAGTCAATGTATTTGTTGATAGAGTTACAGTTGGAATGCCATGCTTCTAGGAATTCTTGTGTGTGTCTCTGTTTGGCTTGTCCTAGGATGGCTGTGTTGTCCCAATCAAAGTGGTGTCCTCCCTCATCTGTATATAAGGATACTTGTGAGAGAGGGTCATGTCGTTTTGTGGCTAGTTGATGTTCATGTATCCTGGTGGCTACTTTTCTGCCTGTTTGTCCAATGTACTGTTTGTTACTGTCCTTGCATGGTATTTTGTAAATGACATTAGTTTTGCTAGTGTCTGTATAGGGTCTTTCAAGTTCATTAGCTGCTGTTTTAGTGCGTTGGTGGGCTTGTGGGCTACCATGATGCCAAGAGATCTGAGTAGTCTGGCAGTCACTTCCAAGATGTCTTTGATGTAGGGGAGAGTGGCTAGGATTTCTGGACACATTTTGTCTGCTGGTTTGGGTTTGTTGCTGAGAAATCTGTGGACTGTGTTCATTGGGTACCTGTTCTTTTTGAATACACTGTACAGGTGATTTTCCTCTGCTCTGCGTAGTTCCTCTGTACTGCAGTGTGCGGTGGCTCATTGGAATAATGTTCTGATGCAGCTTCGTTTGTGTAAAAGGTTGTGAACCCAGCACCAACACATGGGGAACAACACTTATTACGTGTTGCCAGTCTAAAACAGACCCATATATTCATATTCTCTGCTTTCTGCCTGCCAGCCAATTAACAAATGATGCTAGTGTATTGTTTCCTATATCATGATCTCCCACTTTGTGCTAAATCCTTTTATGTGAACTTGTCAAATGCATTCTAGAAATTCAAGTCTAATATGTTAATCGGCTTACCTTTATCCACAGTGCATGCTACTTCTTCAATGAATTCCGGGAAATTGATCGAACAGGATTTCTCTCAAAAAGCCATGCTGACTATTCCCAATTATCTTGAGTCTTTCCTAGTACCTGGTTATAACTTATATAATGATCAGTACCTACAGTGTTCCCATGGCAGATATTAAGCTAACTAGCCTATAATTTCCTGTTTTATGCTTCCCTCCCTTCTTGAACAGCGGGGTTATATTTGCTGCTTTCCAGTCTGATGGAACCTTTCCAGAAAGTAATGAATTTTGGAACATGAATACCAATATATCTGCTGCCTCATTATCTACTTCTTTTAAGAGTCAACGATGAACTTCATCAGGGCACAGAATTATACCAATCCACAGCTCCATCAATTTGATACATACCATTTTGATGGTGAATTCTCCAATTTAACCAAATTTCTTCTTTCAAACTCTAGATTTACAGGTTTTACTGAACTTTTTGTATCCTTTGTGAAACAGAAGCAAATTATTTATTCATTATGTCTATAAATTTCTTTATTATCTTCTAACTCCCCATTCTTATAGTCTCAAGAACTAAGGTTATCTATTCATTTCCTTTTTAGTTTCCTATAGACATTCTTGTTATCTATTTTTATATTTCTAGCAATCTTGATTCTTTAACTTATTAGTTTCAGTTACCCTTATAGTCATTACTTACCATTCTTTAAATTCAGAACAATCATCACTCCTTAAATTTGGTACTTTCCTTAGTTTGTTTCACTAACCATCATTGGTGGGTCCTTCTCTTGGAATTTTTATTATAGAAGGAATGTGCTCAGTCTGATATTTTGAAAATCCTTTAAATATTTACGACCCCATCTCTATTGATTTATATGCCAGTCAAAAATGGAGTTCATTTCAGCTCACTCAGCTTTCCTGCTGTGAGGTGGCCTTTTAAGTTAAAAACAGTCTTAGACTCACACAATTCAATCATATTATGTTCACTACTTTCTAGAAATGTCTCTACTTTTAAGTTATTAATTAATCCTGTCACATTACACAACACTAAGACTAGTATAACATGCTGTCTGGTCTGTTCCAGAATGTGCTGCTCTATGAAAAACTATCTCAAAAGCATTCTATGAGCTCCCTGTCACAAAGCTGGTCCTTTTTGTCAAAGTTGCTGTGTCCTTGATATTTTTCAGAGGGGCCGTAAAAACAGCGCAGGCTCCAAAACAGCTGAGTTGGTGCAGAGATGAATGGTTTATTGGGACCCTTTTTGTTTATACTTAAACAGATGATACCTCTGGCCAAAGGCTTTCATGTTTTAGAAATAACTTGTATAATGAAAAGGGAGTGGCCAGCCCAGGCAGCTGAGGTTTTTTGTGGGTCAGTTTAGCAGTTGTGTGTGTGAAGAAAGGCTGGGTACTGACTTTCCTTCTGCCCTTCTGATTTCGAACTGTGAGTTGTCTGTCCATGTTTTGCTGTTTATGCTAAGGGATGTGTATGTTTTTGGAACAGCATTATTCAGTCAGGTTTGGATAGGATAAGTTATCAGATATTCTATTTTCTGATCTTTGTGTTTTGTTCCATAATTTTGTAAGTAAGTTTTGTTTGTTTAAAAATTGTCAGTTGACCCAGCTAATTTACATGGGGAATATCCACTATAGACCTAGCTAAACAAATAGCAAAGTTACAGTCTGGGCTACCTGCTTAAAGAGTTTTTGAGGGGTTTGGCCGAGTCCATAATAGCTCCATCAAGGCTACTATTATCAAGGTTAATTTTGCAGTTTGTATATAGATTAAAATCCACCTGTAAGTGTTGTTGTTCCTTTATCACAAATATCCAGTATCTCTTCATGTAGCCTCTGACATCTCTTTATTTTTCATTATCATTTTCAGTCTATACAAAAAAATGATTTGCTAAATCTTTTTGTTTCAAATACTTGTAGAAACTATTGCTTTCTGTGTTTACATAACTGGCTCACTTTCTTGCATACTCTAACTTTCCCCTTCTTTATCTTTCAACATATTATTTGCTGTTTGATATATTCTGTCCAATCTTCTGACTTGCCATCTTTCTTTGCATAATTATATGATATCTCTTAAGTTTGAAACTATTTTTAAGCTCCTATATTTTCTAGTTAACCATCGAAGTTAGATCCATCCCTTGGGATATTTCTTAGTCATTGGAATATATCTATTCTGTGTGTTCTGCAAAATCGACTTAAATGTCTGTTACTGTTTCTTGCTGACAGATACTTTATCTAAGTTTGCCATTTCACTACAGCCAGCTGGGCTTTCATGTCCTCATAATCACTTATTTCAATTTTTAAAAATACAAATCTCCCTCGGCCCACAGCTAGAAATGTTCCAAACAAATAGGCGCACCTAGCACTTAACAAAAACAGTAAGGTTCAGCCCAAAGTCTTCAGTTTCATAATAGCATTTCTTTTTGTAATCTTTAATCTTATTTGTTGATTTACTTTTAGATTTGTATTCTCTTCCCTTCCTGCCAGGGTCTATTTATCATTTCCTGTATTAATACCTTTCCTTTTTGCTTTGTCTCTACTCTTTGATTTACCACATCACCATGAAAAATCACCAGCTCCAGCACAGTACAAATTAGAGGGCATAGGTTTAAGATGAGAGGGGAAAGATATAAAAGAGACCTAAGAGGTAACCTTTTCATGCAGAGGGTGGTGCATGTATGGAATGAGTTGCCAGAGGAAGTGGTGGAGGCTGGAATGGTTACCACATTTTAAAGACATTTTGGTTGTTATATGAAGAGGGAGGGTTTAGAGGGATATGGGCCAACTGCTGGCAAGTGGGACTAGGTCAGATTGGTATGTCTGGTCGGCATGGCTGAGTTGGTCTGTAGGGTCTGTTTCCAAGCTGTATATCTCTACGACTCTAGTTCAGGTGGAAATTGTGCCACATTCCCAGCACTGATGTCAGTGACCCACAAACTAGAACCGTGCTTATGGCTTTCAACTTTAAAATTCAAATTGTACATTTCAGTTAAATGCTAATTAGATTTGTATTAAAGACTCTCTTATCCAGTAACTACCATCATTCAATCCCAGATCAAACTGATTTGTCTGGCTGTATTTTATTGCTCTTAACATAAAAGGTATAGCTGACCCAGTTATAGAGGAACTGATTTCAGTTGTTTCTTTAATTAACTAAGCCTAACTTCTCTTCCATGGAGACCCTGTTAAAATCTTGCCTAAGGCTGGGGAACTTCAGATTTCAGCTACAGATTAAGCTACAGATTTCAGTTAATACCAAACACAATATTAGATTAGATTATATCTTAATTCAAGTACTCATTAGAGTGGAGTTTAAACACAAGTCTTTCTGAGTCAGAAACATGATGCTACCATCTAGGGAAAGCAAGAATAATATATTATAGTACTGTGATATTTAGAGAGCGTTTTAACTGGGCCATATAGGTACAAAATAGAAGTACGCAGATTGCACAGAGAGTACAAAAACAGGCTATTTAGTCTCATTAGTCCAGGTCAATGTTATCCCCACATCTAACGTTAACATCATAATTATCTACTCTTTTCTCTCTCTCTCTCACTTTCAGATGTGCTTCTGCTAAACTGTACCCATTGGTCTTAATTACATCTTATAGTAGCAAGTTCCATTTTTAATCAATCCTTGGGTTTGAAGCTTCTACTGACCTTCTTATTGGATTCTGTAGTGATTATCTATTATTTTTGGCCTCTACTTTCCCAGAAGCGGGAACACTAGTGTTTTCCCAGAAACTTAAGAGGTGAGATTGCCACGAAAATCAGGTCTAAGAAGTTGTGCCAGGTTCCCAGTCAGTTCCTATTTCCAGCATTTTCCCAAAAATGACAGCAAGTGGTGGGGAGGAAGCCAATTAAGGCTCAACAGCAACAGATCAGCAGGAACCTTTTGGTGTACCTGTGTTATTATCTGTATCAGATACGATCTCTGCTGCTTGTTGGGTGATGCAAAACTAAGTCAGAACAGGCGGTCAGTGCTGTGATCAATAAATTAAATCTCCTGCTTTCGGACTCAGACCACATATACAGTGAAAGCTGTCAACCAGCCTTGCTGTTTCACATGCTGTTCACCCTCCACAACAGGCTCACCTGTTGACAGTAATCTTGTAGGTGACGTGTTTATTGGTTGACTTCTGCAAAGTCACTCTTGTCAATCATGACAAGATCTGAAAATGGGCCCGACTGCCAAAATTATTCAAACACCAATTTAGCTTACTTTCTCCATATTTGGCTTAGAAAGCATTTTTATAAACATAAATATCTCTTTTAAGTAACCCTCAGACTTTTCTAGACAAAAGATTTGCTCAAAAGTAGAAACAAATAATGCTGGAATTACTCAGTAAATCTGGCAGCATCCGTGGAAAGAGAAGCACATTAATATTTCAGGTCTATAATAATTTTTTGGCAACTCTTTTGTACTTAAATGAGGGGGAAAAAAAGTTTTTGCTTAAAGTGTTGGATCAGTAGAGGATTAAATGAAACCATGGGTCAGAATGGCGCTGAGATAAAGTGAGTCTGTACTACTGAGCGAGATTGCGTGCGTGCAAGTAATGGTGCATTGTGATAACTCTGCATCTCAGCATACTGCAAAAATAGTACTTTGAGCAATACTAACTGTCTAGGAGAGAATCACAAGTGAACCAGAAACACAACGGGTAGAATTTCAATTCAAATCCTCATGGAATACATCAGAGAGTGAGACAGTATGATTGTGAAAGTTTTGACAGAAATTCTGATCAAATATGAGAAAACAACTGGAAAGTAATGATGCTGAACAAAATAAAAGTGACAAGTTTAAAACCTATTGGAGATGTGTATAAATTTTCAAAGTTGCTTTCCTGGGAGAGAGATAGCAGTGAATTAAATATAAATTTTCAAGCAAAATACTGTGAAAACTGACAATTCTCCATATAGATGAACAGATCTGGAAATACTCAGAAAGTCTCAGCTCAGTTTTATTGGAATGGCAGACGTCCCACTGCCAGAGGTGGCCCCACTTCACTCAATAGCAGAAGGTTGGGAGCACATTGTCAGTGGCAGCCAAATAAGTGACTTTCTTAGAGATACTATCCAATAAAGAGTGAAAACCTACCTTCCAGAGCTGTTGGTGCAATCAGTGGACTGTCAGCTATGCAGTCTCAGCTGTGGATATTGCTTTAGGGCAAGGGAGTTTCATTGATGCTGGGTCCCTTTAAAGAAGGTAATTAGGTAAGGCAGGATGGCCCTGGTGATCAGGCAGGTTCCATACATTGCAGTTCCATTGTCGCAGGGCAGCCTTTGATATTAGGGCATCCTTCTGAGGGGTCATGGATTGCCTCCAAAGGAAGGTTGCCTTCTCCTTTACCTTCTGGGAAGTCTCTGGGTGATCTCACTATGTGATAGTGGGTGTCCTTTTGTAAGACTTTTCATTAGTCCCTCACATGGCTCTATTGACCTCACCATTTATGGCTAATCTGCAAACATTTGGCTTCTAGAAAAATGGCGTGGTAGCAGGAAGATGTTGGGCTCTCCACCAATGACTTCTTACACTACTTTGGCAGCCTTCCCACTTCACATTCTGTCTCTCTAAAGGTCTTTCCAGTCTTTGTTTTATCTTCCAGATATGTTGCCAGATCTGCTGACTACTTCAAGCATTTTATCATTTTTGATTTAGACTTCCATCATCCACAGCACTTTGCTTTCACCTGATTTGTTCAATCTTTCTGATAGGTGTGTCACCTGCCCATTTAGAACCTGCCGGATTGCCCCAACAAATTGTAATTGATTCATTTCATCATGGGTGGGTAAGTCACTCTATTGAGTTACCAATAAGGTGACAAAGTTGAAAATCACTGATGCTATATTTCACATTGACCTTTCTTTTCTGCGATCATCCAGTCAAAACAAATTGTATGGTGTTCTCAAGTCTTTATTAGAAAGATTTATGGCTGGCTTAATCAGATTCTGGAATACCAAACATTGTTGTTACAAAATGCAGGAAATGACAATGGAGATAACTTTTCTGTAAATGAAAGCCATTTAAATGAAACAGCAGTTTTTCTATGGAAATTTCCAGGAAATAAATGACTTTTTAAAATTAAAAATTAATCCAGGTAAAAGTATCTTATTGCTTTGGATTGGCTTTGCTCCCAGCTTCTACTTGTCCTTGAAACCTGTATGGAATAATAAATGACCAGTTAAAGCATATTGCAGAATAATTTACACATGCTGCCCTCACTTCCCTTTGTTCTCAAAGCTAATTAACATGTTCAAACTCATCAGGAAATGAGGCCTCTAACAACTGCCATAATGTGTGCTGCAGTTTTGTAACAAAGTAATAGTTTTCTTTAAAAGAATAGCAAGTGGCAGACTGCAATTCCATTAAAAGCAACTCAATTGAAAGGTTCTGATGGTTTGGTTCAATTCCAAATTGAACTTTTTACAGTTGCAAGTAGCTCTATCTGTGCTAAGTTAGCTCAAGATAAAAATAGAAAGGGGTGGAATCTGGTCAATGTTGCCAAAGAAAAATATATAAGGAGATTACTTTCTTTCTGAAATCCAGTTTTTGAAGGTAGTACAATGTTGAGTTTAGTGCATGACACTGTCATCATATTAATTTTTATATAGGGCTTGACAATTTATATTTTACTGTCAAGAGAAAGAACCATGGAAATATATGCTTCTGCAGACATCAGCTAATACACTTCTGCTTTTCAACTTTGCAGAGGAAGATTTAACATTTGTCTGACAATGTTAGGTTAGGGGATGGTGTATCAAGGGTCAGGACGGTGTGCAGTTGGCATCAGCGGTAAGTTAGGGTTTCAGTTTATTAGTTACTCAGGAGTTAGAGTGGGTTCTTAATCGTCTAATTTTACCTGGGTTAACTATTCAGCTTAAATGAATCTCAAACATCAATGTTCTTGCTATACTGATGTTGCATCACTTGGTGAAACTGTTCTTGCTGTCTCACTTATGAGTGATATTGCTGGTACCGTTGAACATCTTTTCCACTTTGCCAGGTCAGGTGTAGGTCAAATATGGATTCTGTTCTTTCTCATCTTGATGATGTACCGCCTTGGAGTCTCAACTTCACCAATGATTGTTGATTTCATTTTTTGACAAAGCTTTCAAACATACAGTTTGTCATCTTTACAGTTTAGGCAAGGATTTGGCATGCTTTTTGAAGTTGAAACTTCTTTCAACTGTACTTCATTGAGTTGCTGTGTTACTTCTTCTGGTTATTTTTTGGGTGTATCTTTCTTCACAAAATTGCCTATATAGCTCTGCAGGCAATTTCATGTCATTTATCACAGGTACATCTCAGATAACAAGGCAAAATTTAGGTTCTCCTTTGTTTCTTGGCATTTCATGAGGGTTTGCTTGTCTGGTTGGATGTGCAGGGATGGGATTGTATTCATACCTTTCAGCTAATTTCTTAAACATTCTGGAGATGAATTTGGTTCTATTATGACATATTATTCTTTCAGGATTCCGTGAACAGAACTTACACTGTTGCAACGATTGTTATAGATTTCAAAGCTCGTATCTTTTGAATACAAAGATAGTTTCCTCTAATGTCCCGTCCTTGATTGTGTGTGAATAAACTAGCTCTTGTAGTATGTTCTAGTCTGCTTAGTACTAAGAACTAGGTTTCTCAGTTCCTTCTCACTTTCTGACTGATTTCAGTATTGCATGATCTTGGGATCTCAGCTTTCAATGTCTATTGATGGTTCCTGGTTTTCACAACTGAACCCTGCACTTCTGCAGTTTCAATCAAACAATTCAGTCCTTTTAATCTAGTAACTATAAATTCCTCATTTTTCATTGTTTTTGCAGATGCCTAACCTTGATTTGGAGATGCTGCTGTTGGACTGGGGTGTACAAAGCTAAAAGTAAAACACCAGGTAATAGTCCAACAGGTTTAATTGGAAGCACTAGCTTTCAGAGCGCTGCTCCTTCATCGGGTGATTGTGGAGTACACAATTGTAAGACACAGAATTTATAGCAAAAGTTTACAGTGTGATGTAACTGAAATTATACATTGAAAAATACCTTGATTGTTTGTCTATCTCATCGTTAGAATGACCATGTTAATTTCACTTCTTTCATATGTAAATTGCAAACCTTTTTTTTAAAAAAGTTACATTCTCAATGAATTTAACAATTGGTGTCAGCCCAGCTAGTGTATTGAAGATATTAGCCCCCAGTGTGCTGCTGTCTGTGCCATAACATTTATTCTGATTCTAATCTAAAAAAATGAATTAACAGATTCTTACATGGAGTCATGCAGTTTTTGAGCAAAGTATAATGTAACTCTACAAGTACAAATTCATCCCACAAACATATATGTGTATATGTGCATGTGGGTTTTGTGTGTATGTGTGGGGTGGGGGAATGGGAGTTGTGAGTGTCTGTGAGAGAGAATATATGTGTGTGTGTGTGTGTGTGTGTAAAGGGGTCTAAGTCTGTGAGAGGGTGCATATGTGAGTGTGGGAGTGTGTGTGTCTGTAGGAGTGTGTGTGTGTGTGTGTGTGCCTGTGTGTTTATATGTGTGTGTGCCTGTGTGTGTGTGTTTTGGGGGTGAGGTGGGGAGGGATGTAGGAGTGCCTGTGCGTATATCTAGTGCAATGGGGTCACTGTAGTGTTAATAGTCTAGCATTGTGCTTGCACTTTTCCATTCCCACCTGGCTTTCATTTATCTTCTAAAGACATTTGGTCTGCATCATTTTGGGTCAGATTATTCTGAATAGGGCTAGTAGAGCACCTGTAAGATGTCATCTTTGATTTCTGTCTGTATTTGCACTATGTTATCAAGCCCTTCTGGATCACCTGCTGAGAGAGCACACTAACTCTTTATCTTTACTGGTCTCAAGTCTGATTTGATTCAGGTGGTGTCATGTTCACTAGATGACGGATCCTTGTGCCTTTCATTTTGTGTTTCCATGCAAAATAGATGAGCAACAGCATCTGTCAATGATATTTCTCAGCCTGGCTTGCATTCCAAAGTGAAATTTTAACTCTAAAGCCTTTGCAGTCTTTGATGCATTTCACAGATTTTTCTTGTAGATCTGCTTCAGCAAATGATGATCATTCTCCACTATACACTTTTTCCTAAAGAGATATGTATGGTATCTTACATCCATACACCATTAGCAATAGCTTTCTTTCTGTATTGACACATGTGGTCTCAACTGATAATGGAGCTTTGCATACAAATTATAATGGCTTTCTGTTTTGTACCAGAAGTACTCCTGGTTCTTCTGTCGAAGCATCTACTTTGAGTGACAAGTTTATCTCTGTAGTAGTTTGATAAAACCTGTAGTATCCAAGGTAATTTCCAGTTGTCCATTTGGCTTCTTCCTCTCAACTACGGAATTCTGGGATCTCTACAAATCTTGGAATAATTTTCTTTTCTTCCATTTCTGGAGCTCTTTTTTCAGTTTTGCTTTTAGTTTTATCAATGGTAGATGAATCACTTTCTTCTCTGGATCAATGGAGGTGTGGCACTCAATATCTTCAAAGCATCCAGCATTCTTATCAAACACTCTGGATACATTTAAAAAAGAGTTTTCCAGCTAATGGCTGGAGGATGTTTATCATTGGGAGTATCTTCAATCCTTGGTGATGCCTCCACGGTCTCATTGTTTACTCAGATCAGCTGCTGCTCAGTCCTAGTTGTCAAAACTCAATTCTCTCACATGCCAGCAGCATGACCTTGCTTGGTTTCAGAACATTTTTCTTTGGGAAGATATTTTCTTTCAGATTTTCAGGAAAGATCATTTGGTAAAGTCTGTATAGTATATTGTAACCCTATACCAGTATTAAGCTTCAGCATCATATTTATGGTTGTGGACTTATTTCTCCTGGATTGAATGGTGCATTTTAACATTTCATGCAGTTGTATTTTTCTGACTTTGATTGTATCCTCAAATGCATTGCTATCTTCCAGGGTATGAATGTTTTGCTTTCTTTCCTTTCTTAATATCCCTATTGTTTTGCCTCTTGTAACTTTTTATCATCTTATTTTTGGTCTGCACATTGCATATCTTTTCTACAAGTTATGCACTCTTATTATAAGCAGAACATTTCTATCTGTTTGCCAATGCGTGTACTCTCTCCCTCATATCTTTCCCTCTTTCTGGCATGCATTGTTTTGTTGATTCTCCCTGCACTAGCCTTTTTCCTGTTCCTTGACTGAAGCCTAGGTATTTGAATAGTCTTAATCTGTCTGTTATTGGCTTCATATTTCTGTTATGTTTTTTACTGCGAGCTTGTCTATTCCAAATAAAACTTCTTGGGGCATTCGCATTAATTTCAAAGCATGACTTTTGTACACAGGCACCTGGAGCCACCATATTGTATATTGTGATTTCCAAAGTTTTAAATAATAACCCTTTTAAACTCAAGTACTGGAGCATGATGGAATGCATTGTTGTTCAGTAGCCTGACAAAATAGTTCAGAGGTGAGTGCAGATATTCTGTACACTTATCTGTACACAAGATTAAACATATGTTTCCTAAATCAGATTGGATTAATATAATAATAAAACAGCCAACGATGAGTTTATAAGAGGGGACACATAAAATCCTGTGGGTGCTCTGTCTGTCACGCACCTGCCCATAGCTGTCCCCACTGGAATTTTACCAGCATTGGAGAGAACATACCAGCTTTCACTGAGCCAATTGATGCCCTCTTCACGAGCTCATCCTGTCATTAATAGCAGTGGAGAGAATGTCAAGCTTTCCCTGTGTGAGCTGGTGGCGTGGTAGAGAGGAATCCTGACAGGCATCCCTTAGCTTACTGCAGGTCTAACAACTCCAGGTTCCCTTTACACCATGGACCATCCATACTGACAGCCACCAACCCCCTCCCCCGCCAACCACTCCCTCACTTGGCAAGTCAACCTATTTTTGGCAAGATCTCCAGACTTGTCTCTGGTGCCTGTTCCAACATAGCACATCTTCCTGTAGACCTTGTTGCAGTATCAGCAATAATACTGGTTTGCCCCCAGCAATAGGAACAAACACACACATGTTCACAGAATCACAGAACTGTTACAGTGAAGAAGGATTCATTTTGCCCATTGTGTCTGCACTGTGTTGTATGTATCTATGTTCCAGGTGCTGAGAGACAGAAGTCTTGCCTCAGGTTGATTAACACCCAGCTGATTTCTTAGCCAGAGATGGGGTGAATACCATGATATCCCAATAAGTCCAGTCCATGGAGTTAAATTCCATGGTCAGGAAATTTCTCTGGTAAATTACTGAATCGGGGACCTGTGCCAAATCCAGATCCCTTTACTCTAGCAGGCCTCCAAGCTTGTCACCCAGCTGCTGGGAAGTTTCAGTCTCTTTCTGACCCAGAAAATTTGCTTCAGTTCAACTTCAAATTAATAGTAATTATAGTAACCTTCGTGTCATGTCCTCTGCAAATCAAATTGACAAATTTGTGTCATAATAAAGGTTATTGCGTAGATGATATATACTCAGATTTGGATTAAGAGAGTTCAAACACTTTAATGTAAGATATTTATAGTCAACAAACGGAGAAACTGTGCTGACGTAAGTCTGAACTGGATTGGAATTTAATTCCAGACATGAATAGACAGTATATTTCACATTCCATTTCCCTTAATTAGCATTAATTTTATATAAAGATGTTAACTTGTTGTAAATATGTAGTTATTGTCAACAACACATTACATTGGATGGTCTTAAATACCAAAGCTTCAATATCTTAAACTGAAGAAAAGTGAGTTTGTATAGTGCCAAAAGTGATTATCACAAGGTGATGCTCTAATATTCCTTGCAAGTGAAAAAAAAACTATATACTTACACACAGGAAAGGAGTCACAATCAGCAATTGCACCAGTCCTCCATAACTCATTTTTCATATAATCAGGAGCTGCATTTGTTGAGAGTTTGGATGATGTTGTTAGTCATCTCAGACAAGGATTGTTTTGTAATTCAGGAAAGCTGAACAAAAATAAACTAGCATGATATATAAAAAAAAGCAAAATGTCAGTAGTTTAATATAAAAGAATAATTGCAATCACTTTCTATTGTAATGTGGCTAATAGCGTAAAAAAGACCTTGCTCAGATTATGATCTAGAGTTGCTAATATCACATGATCGCAGAGCAAAATCTGTACCAGTAAATCACGAGGTGTTTCTAAGTACCATAATTACAAGCCAAAGTTGTTTTTAAAACAAGTATCAGGTAGGAGGATATATATTTTTGTGGCTGATAAAGTAATCTGAAAACCGTGATTACTGTTTTCTTGTACAAGATGCTTTTGCTGCTGAAGTATGACAAGTATTTTAATTGCTTCTGCCAATTTGGATTGTACTGTGGGTGTTAATACAGACTCATTAATCTGCCTGTCACAGATAAGTATATTGACATATCAACATGGTTCAGCTAGTGAGGTACAATCCAAACATTGTGCTTGTCTGTAATTTATCTCATGCAACTGTGTAATCAACACAAACACATTTTCACTTGTTTGGATGAGCAGATATAACATTGAAAATCATCACTTTCACTAAGAGTAATTGGAAATTTGAATTCTTATTAATTTTGCTGGAACTGTAAGCCAAGGCAATCATATTAGAAAGTCGAAATTATCACATCAGACACTACAACAGATGGATGAACCGAGATAAAAGCATGTGATTGTATAACTAAAGTTAGAAACAGTAAATAAGACTTTTTTTGTGGTGAGTTTTTAACACTAGAGATTTGGGATAAGTTTTTATTTATTCACTTAGATGTAATTAAATGCTTCTAGTAAAGTTATGAAGGATCTTTTATTAGAGATTTAAGCCAAATGGGATATCTAAGCAGGATTTATTTATTAGGAAAACAAAAGTTTGGTGAAGAGTCAAGGCCACATGATGCCATCAGCAATGTGATTCTACTGCTGGTTGGTTGTATGGATTTTCACCTAACATCAAACCAGGTTCAGAGCCAAAATCATTGTCATATTCTTAATTTGGTGTTGGTGAACTTTCTCTGGTAGCAAAGACTTCATATTTAAATAGCACTTGATCAAGCATCAAGGAACCCTAGAAAAAATGGAGTAATTGAGAATAAGGGGGGAAACTTTCCACTGGCTGGATTCATTCTGAGCCCAAAGGAAGATGGTTCTGCTTGTTTGAGGTCAATCATCTCAGTTGTGGAATATCACTGCAAGTGTAGCTTTAGGTAGAGTTTTAGGCCTATCATCTTCAGTTGCATCATTAATGACCTTCCCTCCATCATAATTGAAAAATAGGGATGCTCTTAGATGATTACACAATATTCAGCACCCTTAGCAACTTCTCAGATATGAAGCAATCCGTGTATAGATGTAGGTAGACCTGGACAATGTTGAGACTTGCATAGGTAAGTGACAAGTAACATTCACACTAGCCAAGGGCTATGCAATAATTATTGACCTAGCCAGCAATGGCCACATCTCATGAAAACATAACTTTAAAAACTCATCCTTTAGGGAGCAATACAGTGCCTGCTAAGTTCTGACAGCCGATCAGAGGCACAGCCAAAACTCAAGTTATTCGTCCAAGCCTCAGGCCAGTGATGACCAGATGGTAATTGTGGGATGGAGGAGGGGAGAGACAACAAAAGTTTTGTTTTTTCAGGCTTCCTATATGGCGTGACCCTCACCTTAGGTGAATACCCGAGGAGGTGAGATGAGGTCCTTAAAATGGCATTAGTTGGTCATTCAAAAGATTCAGTGGGGAACAATGCAAGAAGGCTACCCACAATCCTTCACGACCTGGTCTTAATTGGACCACAGATGGGAATCTCACAGCCTACTCCTGTCCTGCTTGATTAAATCTCCCCACCACCAAACTCACCTCAGGGCAGGGAATTGGGCCCAGCAGTACTGAAGGAGACCCAGCAGTGTGGACTTGTGGCAGTGGCATCGGAGATGGGTTTGGGTTCTGGCAGCTTCAGCATTGTCGAGGCTGTGCTAATGCCAACTCGTGGCTGCTGCTGCAGAACTGAGTTTGGGTTCCTGGCAGCATCTGTGTCCAGCACAGATTCATGGAGGCAGTGATGGAGGTGAGTTTGGGCCCAGCAACATCAGCAGTGGTTACATTGACAACGTAGGCCCAATGCAACCTGCCTTGGTTGATGGCAGAATCAAGTTCAGACTGGTGCGGTACCGGCAGCATCAGTAGCTTATGCATTGGCAAGGTCCAGCAAGAACTCATATTGGTGAGAGCACTGGTGGAGGTTAAATGGCACCAAAGAGTGGCAACTTTCATTCCAGTGATATTGGTGGGGGAAAAGGATTTGTGCCTGGCCACCAGGCCCATGCCACATGACAGAGCACTTAACAAGGGCTGTAAACTTCCTTAATTTCTTCATTTTTCTGCCTTTATATTCCTTTTTTTAAGATAGCACCTGAGAGTGGCAACACGATATAATAGTTCTCACTGTGTTTTGTAACGAGAAACATGTGACAATGAATAAATCAAAGCAAATTAAATGTTAAATGGTGGATAATCATCTGAAAGTGTGGTTTGGATTTCAATCCACGGAGAAAGTTAAAACCTTGAAAATAAAAGATTCTGTCGAATGCTGTTAGCATGGTGAAGGTGTATTGAGAAAATAGACGTGCAGATTGGAAAGTACAGAATAAAAATCCCAGATGATTATTGACTGTAGAAAGTGACTGCAAACTGAGGAGAGTCAGGTCATGACAATTAGAGAGAAAGATAAAGTGTGCAAGGTTGAGATCAGCTCTTCCCAAAGTATTTCCTAAGTTCCCATTTCAAGGTTTGAATATCATCAATGAGGACTACAAGAGCAGGGTCCAGTTAAAGTTACAGCCATTTGAACTCGCCAGAGTTCCACGACACCCATTGCTGCCTTGAAGCTTATGAGCCTAAAATTTCACCTTATGATTCCATTTCACTTTGGAAGGTGTAGGTGAGAGGATACATTTATTTGTACTACATTCAAAATAGAATATAGAACAGTACAGCACAGAACAGGCCGTTCAGCCCACAATGTTGTGCCGACCATTGATCCTCATGTATGCACCCTCAAATTTCTGTGACCATATGTATGTCCAGCAGTCTCTTAAATGTCCCCAATGACCTTGCTTCCACAACTGCTGCTGGCAACGCATTCCATGCTCTCACAACACCCTGTGTAAAGAACCCGCTCAGACATCCCCTCTATACTTTCCTCCAACCAGCTTAAAACTATGACCCCTCGTGTTAGCCATTTCTGCCCTGGGACATAGTCTCTGGCTATCGACTCTGTCTATGCCTCTCATTATCTTGTATATCTTAATTAGGTTCCCTTTCCTCCTCCTTTTCTCCAATGAAAAAAGTCCGAGCTCAATCAACCTCTCTTCATAAGATAACCCCTCCAGTCCAGGCAGCATCCTGGTAAACCTCCTCTGAACCCTCTCCAAAGCATCCACATCTTTCTTATAATAGGGTGACCAGAACTGGACGCAGTATTCCAAATGCGGTCTAACCAAGATTTTATAGAGCTGCAACAAGATCTCACGACTCTTAAACTCAATTCCCCTGTTAATGAAAGCCAAAACACCATATGCTTTCTTAACAACCCTGTCCAGTTGGGTGACCATTTTAAGGGATCTATATACCTGCACACCAAGATCCCTCTGTTCCTCCACACTGCTAAGAATCCTATTCTTAATCCTGTACTCAGCTTTCAAATTCGACCTTCCAAAATGCATCACCTCGCATTTATCCAGGGTGAACTCCATCTGCCACCTCAAAGCCCATCTCTGCATCCTGTCAATGTCCTGCTGCAGCCTACAACATCCCTCTATACTGTCAGCGACACCTCCAACCTTTGTGTCATCTGCAAACTTGCTGGCTCATCCTTCAATCCCCTCATCTAAGTCATTAATAAAAATTACATACAGTAGAGGCCCAAGGACAGAGCCCTGTGGAACACCATTCACCACTGACTTCCAGGCAGAATATTTTCCTTCGACTACCACTGGCTGTCTTCTGTTGGCCAGCCAATTCTGTATCCAGACAGCTAAGTTCCCCTGTATCCCATTCCTCCTGAACTTCTGAATGAGCCTACCATAGGGAACCTTATCAAATGCCGTGCTGAAGTCCATATACATGACATCCACAGCTCGACCCTCGTCAAGTTTTCTAGTCACATCCTCAAAGAACTTGATAAGGTTTGTGAGGCATGACCTGCCCCTCACAAAGCCGTGTTGACTGCATTTAATTAAGCCATGCTCTTCCAGATGATCATAAATCCCATTCCTCAGAATCCTTTCTAATACCTTGCAGACGACAGACGTGAAACTTACTGGTCTGTACTGGTCCGGGGATTTCCCTATTTCCTTTCTTGAAGAGAGGAATTACATTTGCCTCTCTCCAGTCCTCAAGTACGACTCCAGTGGACAGCGAGGATGCAAAGATCTTTGCAAATGGTGAAGCAATTGCATTTCTCGTTTCCCAAAGCAGCCGAGGACAAATCTGGTCCAGGCCTGGTGACTTGTCAATCTTAACGTTTGACAAAATTTTCAGCACATCAGCTTCCTCTATCTCTATCCATTTCAGCATGCGCACCTGCTCTTCAAAGGTTTCATTCACTATAAAGTTCGTTTCTTTCATAAAGACAGAAGCTAAAAACTCATTTAGGGCTTCCACTACCTCCTCAAACTCCACACACAAGTTCCCTATGCTATCCCTGATCAGCCCTACTCTTTCTTTGACCATTCTCTTATTCCTCACATAAGTGCAAAATGCCTTTGTGTTCTCCCTAATCCGTTCAGCCAAGCCTTTCTCGTGGCCCCTCCTGGCTCTCCTCAGACCATTTTTGAGTTCCTTCCTCGCCTGCCTGTAATCCTCTAGAGCTAAGCTTGACCCTAGCTTCCTCCATCTTATGTAAGCTACCTTTTTCCTTTTGATGAGAAGCTCCACCACTCTCGTCATCCAATGTTCCTTTATCTTACCCCTTCTTGCCTGTCTCAGAGGGACATATTTATTCATCACTCGCAACAACTGTTCCTTAAACAGTCTCCACATGTCTATAGTGCCTTTACCATGGAACAATTGCTCCCAGTCCATGCTTCATAACTCATGTCTAATCGCATCATAGTTTCTTCTTCCCCAATTAAATATCCTCCCATTTTGCCTAATCCTCTCCTTCTCCATAGCTATGTAAAATGTGAGGCAGTTGTGGTCACTATCACCAAAATGCTCTCCCACCACAAGATCTGATACCTGCCCCGGCTCGTTTCCGAGCACCAAGTCTAGAATGGCCTCTCCCCTCGTCGGCCTGTCAACGTACTGAGTTAGGAAACCCTCCTGAACACACCTTACAAAAGCAGCTCCATTCAAATCTTCTGCTCGAAGGAGATTCCAATGAATATTGGGAAAGTTAAAATCACCCATTACAACAACCCTACTACGTCCACAATTTTCCAAAATCTGCTGACCTATGCTTTCTTCAATCTCCCTGCTGCTATTGGGGGGCCTGTAGTAAACCCCTAACAAGGTGACTGCTCCCTTGCTGTTCCTAATTTCCACCCATACTAACTCGGTAGGCAGATCTTCCTCGACAATGGAAGCTTCTGTAGCTGTGATACCCTCTCTGATTAGTAGTGCTACACCCCCTCCTCTTTTTCCCCCCTCCCTATTCTTTTTAAATGCTCTAAACTCTGGAACATCCAGCAACCATTCCTGCCTCTGAGAAACCCATGTCTCTGTTATGGCCACAGCATCATAGCACCAGGTACTGATCCGTGCTCTAAGTTCATCACTTTTATTCCTGATATTTCTTGCATTAAAGCAAACACACTTTAACTGATCCCTTGGTTCCTTCCCAGGAAAATCCTTCCCACTAGCTGGTCGACCTTTTGCTATTGCCTTATCTGCATCAACTCTCACCTCCGGTATACAGCTCAGGTTCCCACCCTCCTGCCGTACTAGTTTAAACCCTCTCGAACTACTTGAGCAAACCTTCCACCCAGGACATTGGTCCCCTTCCAGTTCAGGTGCAATCCATCCTTCTTGTACAGGTCCCACCTTCCCCAGAAGGCATCCCAATTATCTACATATCTGAAGCCCTCCCTTCTACACCAGCTGCGCAGCCACGTGTTAAGCTGTGCCCACTCCCTGTTCCTCACCTCGCTATTTGGTGGCACCGGTAGTAAACTAGAGGACACTACTCTGTTTGTCCTGCTCTGCAGCTTCCATCCTAACTCCCTGAAGTCACTTTTTATATCCTGAATCCTTTTTCTGGCTATATCATTAGTGCCAATATATAATACAATTTCTGGCTGTTCGCCCTGTCCTTTTAGAACCTTATACACCCGATTGGAGACATCCCGGACCCTGGCACCAGGGAGGCAACATGTCGTCCAGGAATCCCGATCCTGACCACAAAATCTCCTGTCGATTCCCAAACTATCGAATCCCCTACCACAAGTACTTTTCTATTTTTCCCCCTTCCCTTCTTTGCTCAGTGCCAGAGAACTGACTACTATGGCTTTCCTCTGGTAGGTCATTCCCCAGCAATATCCAAAACGGTATACTTATTGCTGAGGGGAATGTCCGCAGGGGATCTCTGCATTGCCTGTTTATCACCTTTCCTCCCCTAACTGTAACCCATCTATCCTTGTCCTGAGCCTCAGGAGTGACCAACTCCAGCCTCCCGAATGATCCGTAGTTCATCCAATGCATGAGATATTCCAGAATTATGAAGCTGATGTCTTCCAGTATGGTGAAAATGGAAAAGAAGACTAGAAGGTATTATAATTTTAACACTATGCATTTGAAGATTCTTGGTTGGTCAAATACATCACTCAGAATGAACTTGAATGTTAAAACAGACTGGAGAATTAAATGTCACTCATCACTTAATAAGAGGTCATAAAGTCAGAGAGTCATAGAGATATACAGCATGGAAACAGACCCTTCGGTCCAACCCATCCATGCAAACCAGATATCCCAACCCAATCTAGTCCCACCTGCCAGTACCCGGCCCATATCCCTCCAAAACCCTTCCTATTCATATACCCATCCAAACGCCTCTTAAATGTTGCAATTGGACCAGCGTCCACCACTTCCTCTGGCAGCTCATTCCATACCCGTACCACCCTCTGTGTGAAAAAATTGCCCCTTAGGTGTCTTTTGTATCTTTCCCCTCTCACCCTAAACCTATGCCCTATAGTTCTGGACTCCCCAACCTCTGGGAAAAGACTTTGCCTATTTACTCTATCCATGCCCCTCATAATTTTGTAAACCTCTCTAAAGTCACCCCTCAGCCTCCAATGCTCCAGGGAAACAGCCCCAGCCTGTTCAGCCTCTCCCTCTAGCTCAAATCCTCCAACCCTGGCAACATCCTTATAAATCTTTTCTGAACCTTTCAAGTTTCACAACATCTTTCTGATAGGAAGGAAACCAGAATTGCACGCAATATTCCAACAGTGGTGTCACCAATGCCCTGAACAGCTGCAACGTGATCTCCCAACTCCTGTACTCAGTACTCTGACCAATAAAAGAAAGCATACAAAATGCCTTCTTCACTATCCTATCTACCTGCAATTCCACTTTCAAGAAGCTATGAACCTGCACTCTAAGGTCTCTTTGTTCAGCAACAATCCCTAGGACCTTACAATTAAGTGTATAAATCCTGCTAAGATTTGCTTTGCCAAAATGCAGCACCTCGCATTTATCCGAATTAACCTCCATCTGCCACTTCTCAGCCCATTGACCCATCTGGTCAAAATCCTGTTGTAATCTGAGGTAACCCTCTTCGCTGTCCACTACACCTCCAATTATGGTGTCATCTGCAAACTTACTAACTGTACCTCTTATGCTAGCATCCAAATCATTTATGTAAATGACAAAAAGTTGAGGACCCAGCACCGATTCTTGTGGCACTCCACTGGTCACAGGCCTCCAATCTGAAAAACAACCCTCCACCACCATCCTCTGTCTTCTACCTTTGAGCCAGTTCTGTATCCAAATGGCTAGTTCTCCCTGTATTCCATGAGATCTAACCTTGCTAACGAGTCTCCCATGGAGAACCTTGTCGAACGCCTTACTGAAGTCCCGATAGATCACATCTACCACTCATCAATCCTCTTTGTTACTTCTTCAAAAAACTCAATCAAGTTTGTGAGACATGATTTCCCACACACAAAGTCATGTTGACTATCCCTAATCATCCTTGCCTTTCCAAATACATGTACATCCTGTCTCTCAGGATTCCCTCCAACAACTTGCCCACCACCGAGGTCAGGCTCATTGGTCTATAGTTCCCTGAATTGTCCTTACCACCCTTCTTAAACAGTGGCACCATGTTTGCCAGCCTCCAGTCTTCTGGCACCTCACCTGTGACTATCGATGATACAAATATATCAGCAAGAGGCCCAGCGATCATTTCTCTGGCTTTCCACAGAGTTCTAGGGTACACCTGATCAGGTCCTGGGGATTTATCCACCTTTACCTGTTTCAAGACATCCAAGACACCTCCTCTGTAATCTGGACATTTCGCAAGATGTCACCATCTATTTCCCTACAGTCTATATCTTCCATATCCTTTTCCACAGTAAATACTGATGCAAAATACTCATTTAGTATCTCCCCCATTTTCTGTGGCTCCACACAAAGGCTGCCTTGCTGATCTTTGAGGGACCCTATTCTCTCCCTAGTTATTCTTTTGTCCTTAATGTATTTGTAGACACCCTTCTTAAAAAGTCATTATATTCCAATCTACATTAAAGTTCTTCCAGTACTTCGATAAATAAAATTGAATCTTTGAAAAGAAAATCTGGTGGTTTTTTTCAGGTCAGTAAAAAATGAAGGATTTGTACATCCATTGCACATTTTCTGACCATTCAAAGAGTTCTAGAGCCATGAGTTTGAAATGTATTCAATGTTGTTTGATGCACAACATTTGCATACAGCAAACTCCACAAAGGGTATTGTGATAACGACAAGGTAATTTATATTTTTGATATAGATCAAGGGATATATGTATTGGTGAGGCCACTGCAGCTAACACCCCATCTCTTCTTTGACATAGTCAAGTCAGATCACTTACATCCACCCAGGCAAGCAGATATGGCCTTGGTTTATTCAAAAGACAGAAGTGCTGCACTGATTTTTATTTTCCTTGATTAACCTTGATGTTTTTTTCAAGGCCTGGAGTGGGACATGTGCCCAGAACCCTTCAACTCAGAGGCAAAAGTGTCTTTTTACTAATTGAACAAAAGCTGACACGGTTCAAATACAAAGAATCATAATGCACTGTTTTGGTTCCAGCATTCTCTAATACGAATGGTAGCAGATAAAATATTGAACTGAATAACACATAGCTGAAAAATAAGTTACTCCTTCGGCAATGATGAGTTAACTGATCTTGGCTGTGGCTGCCAAAGATGCACCACAATTTGTCTCCACTATGATGGGGAAGAGGAATCAAATGGGCTTTTAGTTATCAGTGTTAAATGGTACATGTGTTAAACTTTTGGATAGTATTAATCCTCACTCATAGTCAAATTGCTTTTCAGTACCTATTGTCTAATGGTATACATGAACAAGATCTGCTTTGCCAAGATCTTTGGATCAATCTTAATTATAGGTAATGGGGGCTCCCCAAAACCTGACCTACCATCTACATGGTACAAATCAATAATGCAAGGGAATACTCCCCATTTGCTGGATGACTATAGCTCCAACAATACTCACAATGCTTGACACAATCTGTAGGACAAAGTGGCAAAAACAGAAGTTGCTGGAAAAGCTCAGTGGGTCTGGCAGCATCTGTAAAGAGAAATCAGAGTTGACGTTTCAGGTCTGGTGACCCATCGTCAGAACTGGAGTTCTGAGGAAGAGTCACTGGTCCTGAAACATTAACTTTGATTTCTCTTCACAGATGCTGCAAGACCTGTTGAGCTTTTCCAGCAACTTCTGATTTATAGTATCCACAGTTCTTTTGGTTTTTGTTTTCTAGGACAAAGCAGCCTGCTTGTTTGGTTACACAGAAAGAAGATTTCATTTCCTTCACCATTGACTTTTAGTAGCAATTGTGTGTACCACCTTCAAAGTGCACTGCAGAAATTCACCAAGGCTCCTTAGATAATTCCTTCCAAACTCACAATAATTAGAAGGACAAGGGCAGCAAAGACCTGGGCACACCATCACCTGTAAGTTTCCTTCCATATGACTCACCATCTAAACTTGGAAATAAACTGTTGTTCCTTCAGTTTCACTGGGTCAAAATCCTGGAACTCACCATTACTAGTGCCAAGGTGTACACACACAACAAAGTATATAGTGGAACCTTGACTGTGCACTTGGGAGAATCCCTCTTATTCAGCCACCATGTATCCTGCAGAGAGTCACATCCATTGGAAAGGGTGAGCTCTATGATTCCCAATCTTCTCAAAGCCTTCTGAGACAGCATACGCTCCCAAACCACACACCTTGTAGGGCTTGTCTGATAGACTGGGAAAGGTTTTTCCCCTCTTACTTTGAATTCCAGTCTCCAATGACACTTCTGTTTAGGGAAATATTGCAGTGCCAGCAATGGTTAACACTTGAGGAGTACTGCCAAACCTCTGATTAACCAGCAGGTTGTGACGATAGGATATAATTCCCCCAAAGGCACAGACAGCAGGCGCTCAGACAATTAACTGGGAAAACAGTGGCTTACTGGTAATGTCACTGGACCAGCAATACAGAATGCCAGGCCAATGCTCTGGGGATAAGGATCAGATCCCACCATGACAGTGGAATTTGAATACAATAAGGAGTTTACCCAATGATGACCATGTAACCAATGTTGCTCGGTATAAAAGCCCACCTGGTTCAATATCATTTGGAGGATGAAATCTGACATCCTAACCTGGCCTGGCTTACATAAGACTGCAAGTAAAAAGTGAGAACTGCAGATGCTGGAGATCAGAGCTGAAAATGTGTTGCTGGTTAAAGCGCAGCAGGTCAGGCAGCATCCAAGGAACAGGAATTCGACGTTTTGGGCAAAAGCCCTTCATCATAAAACTGCAGACCACAGCGGTATGGTTGATTCTTAACTGCTTACTGGCAGACTGAATTCACTTAGCTCATTAGCGTGTAAAGACTAGGATTTAACTGGCTTTTAACACTTTTTCTTGCATATTCTTCAAAAGGCAAGACACAAGACTTATCTCTTGCCCACACTGCTGTCTTTTCAACCTCAGTTCTGCAATCTGAGACAACTGTGTGTACCGCTTACAAAATGTACTGCAGAAATTCACCAAAGCGCCTTAGATAATACCTTCCAAACTCACAAAAGTCTAGAAGGACAAGGGCAGCAAAAACCTGGGAACACCATCACCTGCAAGTTTCCTTCACTATCCAAACTTGGAAATAAACTGTTGTTCCTTCTGTTTCACTGGGTCAAAATCCTGGAACTCACTAGAATTACTAGTGACAGGGTGTACTCACACAACCAAGTATATAGTGGAACCCTGACTGTGCACATGTTATCACACTTCAGTTTGTCATGAATTTCTCCCCTTTCAAGTCAACCCTTTGATTTATTTTCTTTTAGATGTGACATTGCAGGCTCTCTCTCTCTCTTTCTCTCTCCAGACAGCCACTGACTTTACATCTGCCATTATATTTTGGCTGTGTGACCTTTAAAAAGAACTTGTGTTATAATTAAAAGTTCAATATGTATAAAGGTGCTCTGAGGTTATGATATATATGTGCCAATAAAGTGGCTATAGAATAATAACATGGTTAAAGTATTTCACATAAGAAAGAAATGAACATGTGATAGTAAAAAAATGTGAGAAAAATCTAATCATGATTAACAAAATAAGATATTGAGTCGGCTTTAAAAGCAGACAATGAATGGCAAATCAGAGTTTAGTGTGGGAGTTTCAGATGAACTGAATTCTTGGTATAAATCATATGTCAATGTCTCCTATTCCATTCCCTCTTAAGAAGATACTAATTTTTGCTGGGATTCAGTTCTGTTGTGACAAGCGCTTCTCATACCCTTGTCCAAATTAATATTATTCATGGGGTGAAGTTAAACACTAATGTTGCTTGAGTATTCTTTATGAAGGACTTATTATAATTCTACTTCTACCCCATGTTCACATGGATTTTTATAACGTAGATAAAATCCACTGTCACATAAATTCTTCTTGATGGCTAACGTAAGAGACTTTGAAGAAACATTTTCACAATCTGCAATAACTTGCAGTCTTTCGAGGTTTTCCATTCAAGGGCTGCTAATGCAATGAGAACAAGCTGTCAGCTACTTGCATTGTCTTTTAGATAAAGGTTAAAGAAGACACTAATAAAACATTTCACTTTACATCCATTTCATTAATGAATCACATCAATGTGAAGTAAGATACAGTAATGTCCTGAATACTAAACGCTCATCTTCTGTGAATAATTGCATTACTTATGTAATTTTATGGTCTTGGAACAATTACCTTCCAAGCATTTGCCAGCATCAAAATAGAAATAGCTCTTTCTAATTTAACATTTGATTTAAATTTCAGCTTTTTGACTGTGCCTAAAACCCTACCAGCAGATTTAGGTTAATAACTGTATCAAAATATCCACCAGCATCCATTATTCACTGAGACATCAATCCTCTTTCTAAGTAAATAATTAAGTAGTACTTTTACAAATGTGCAGTGGTTTGAAGTTAATTATATTTTTCTTGTATTCTTAAGGTTTGGCTCAGTAAAGTCATGATTATGTAATTGGGGAATGCTTCATGATTAATTCAGGTTTCCAAGTGGGGAACAATGGAGAATAGTACAAATAATATCTCCCGTTCTGCTTCTTCTTTTAAAACATTCCACATCACTAATTTTTACTGATTCCCTCCAATCAACACCTGTCCTCTGCCTTCTGTCCTCACAAACTTCACTCACTTGAAAGTAACTGTACTGAACCTCACTGATAATGGCTCCACAATCACTCAATGGGAACCTGTTCAAGCCCACCTCCTGTCACGCAAAAGCAGCTCCTACAGTCTGAACTTGCCCTGACCACCAACATTTCAAAATGGAGTAATATTCCTCAGCAAGGTCTACCAGTACCCATCCTTTGGATCAACAATTAGGAAACACAATAAATTATCAACAAGTTTCTTGAGACAAACTCTACCTATCAAACAGCGGCTTTGAACTGCAACAGCAAGAGTGGTCCTTGCTAAACACCTTCAGAACAAGCCAGAATTCCTGTGCAGCCAAACCCCATCTCAGAGGCCTTGGTTCAAATACCTCGTGGAGTGAATCTTGCAGAAGGACAGATTTAATGCTGCACATTAGCAAGAAGTGTTCCCTGTAGTGGTAGACTAATCATCTTAAACTGAGCAAACGTACAGGCTACCATTTGGCTTCAGAGATTTGTATTTGCATAAATAAATAATAACTGATTTTCTTAAAAGTATTTTTTTCAGTTTTTTAAATGATTTGTTCCCAACAAACTACATGATAATAATATAACTCAAAGATAAAACATTTTAAAAACTACTAACAGTTAATCCAAAATTGCTGTTGCTGTATTCAATACAGGTCAGTCAGGATTGATTAAAAGTTTAGTTCAACTTGTGCATCATTAATAAACCTACTTTATAGGAGTTTTACATTTGGCACAAGACAAGTTATTGCATCAATGGCAAAATGCAGGAAGATGTTTTGGATTGCCTTTCAATGAAAGAAACATTGTCTCTGCACAGGATTTATATGTTGTACACTGTCTTTGATGCCTCAGTTAGATGGGCGTTGTCAGTGCAATGATGAGTCTTTAGAGCAGGATATTCCTGCAATCTTTCTAAAGCATTTGCATTTTGAAATGTTGGTGGTCAGGGCAAGTTCAGACTGTAGGAGCTGCTTTTGCGTGACAACTTTTGCAGAGCTTGGCATTTTCAAATTTAGCTTTGAGTACTCTTCAGATTTATAGAGTTAGACATAATCCGTGATACTATTAAAAATATTTTTGATCTCAGTCTCTGTTGAATGATTCCTGGATTACAGATTCCAATTAATTTCTCCCTTTAACTGCAAACTAAATTAAAACTTCAGCACTTTCTAGTACAGCAAAGCAGGTACTTTGGAATTTAACTCTTGAACCTGTCAACATCCTTGAAGTCAAGTGACATTCTCTCATTTTTTATTTCAGCTTTACTGTGGACCCATTTCAATGTGGATATATTTTGGGCACCTACCAGAAGAAGGAGGGAAGAAAAAAGGTGTTGCAAAACAATGCAATAAAATAGAACTTGTAAGTTTTATGCCATGCCACCAAGGAGGCAAGTGTTAGTGAATATCCCAGTATTATTGCAGAGGATGAAAGCCAGGAATAAAACTGCAGATGTCAAAGTTCCAACAGCCAAGTACTAAATTCCTTTAGTACCAAATTCCTTTCCATTTCTTCTCAACAGACTTATAGGCAGAAATTTAATTCCCAAGGGAAGGCTGGTGTGGCTGGATGTGGGTCTTAATCTCCCAAATGTCATAGGTATCTACAGCACAGAAAAATACTCTCCAGCCATTACATCCACACTGTTCAAAAACAACCACCTAACTATCCCAATCCCATTTTCTGGCACTTGGCCAATTGTCTTGTTTGCCTTTGCACTGCAAGTGTACATCTAAATTCTTCTTAAATGTCAGCCTCTACCACCTTTACAGGCAGGGAGTTCCAGATTCCCACCACCAAATGGGTGAAAAAGATTTTTTTCTCACAATCCTCAAAACTTGCTGTGTTTTACCTTAACTTTATTCCCCTTTGTCATTTATCTCTCCCTGTCTACTCTCATAATTGTACATGTCTCATTCCTGTCCCATCTCAATTTTCTCTGCTCTGTGGAAAAAAAACACCCATTCTGTCTCATCTGTCTTCATACTGTAACTTTCCAGCCCAGGCATGATCCTGTAAATCTCATCTGTACCCTCTCTGTACTATCACATCTCTCCTATCATGTGGATTCCAAAACTTCACACAATACTCCAGCTGAGTCCTAACCAAGGTTTTACACAGTTCCATCACCATCTCCCTGCTCTTAAACTCTATGCCTCAATTAATAAAGACAATATTCCATGTACCTTGTTAACCATTTTATCCAACTTGTCTAGGTGACATCCTCAGTGCTTGGGAGCATCCTGTGAAGCGCTTCTGTGATGTTTCCTCTGGCATTTTGTAATGATCACTATAAATGCTGGAGGAAACATCACAGAAGTGCTTCACAGGAGGCTCCCAAGCACTGAGGATGTCACCTAGACAGGGGACGAAACGTCTGCAACACAAATTCGCAGCTCGGCGAACAGAACCACAACAACGAGCACCCGAGCTACAAATCTTCTCCCAAATTTTATCCAACTATCTAATGTGTCACTGAGTCATGATCCCAGCATCATCCCATTTACTTCCAGGATTCCCTGGGCCAGGTTTGAGAATAAGTGAGGAAATCTCTTGGTAAGTCATTATCATATGGGAGAACTATTAATAGCTGTTTCAACCAGATATGCTGAGTGTAACAGCAAATACAACTATTTCATGAGGTGTAGCAACATGTCAAGTTCAACCTGGGGTAAAAACAGAAAGTGCTGGAGAAAGTGGAGTGCTGTTGTTGTGCCAGAGAATGCACTTGGAGAGTGAAACCGACAAGGCTTTGATCAGTGAAATTGAAAAGCTCTAACCATTGCCAACTGAGAGACTGCTGCTCACAGTACTCCTTTCCAGACAGTGTATTCACTGCTTGACAGGTGAATGCAAACTTCTTGGAAGTCATTTCACCCGACTATCATTTCACATAACTTGATTCAAACTTTCCTGTGTTCAGCCTTCATTATAGCATAGGAGCAGCTACGTAGCCTACCTTCTGATGAGGAGAAAGAGGAAGAAATCCACCAACACAAACAACATCAGAAGCAGCAGCAACAATTGTCCCAATTCAGTCATTTGTCATTTCACAAGATAAAGAGAGGGACACAGAGATATAGCTTGAAGGAAACAAAGCACAAAACACATCTCTCAAGGTAGAGGGGTAGCTCTCATGATATGTGCCTCTGGATCAGTGGTGCTGGAAGAGCACAGCAGTTCAGGCAGCATCCAAAGTGCAGCAAAATCGACGTTTCGGGCAAAAGCCCTTCATCAGGAATAAAGGCAGTGAGCCTGAAGCGTGGAGAGATAAGCTAGAGGAGGGTGGGGGTGGGGAGAAAGTAGCATAGAGTACAATGGGTGAGTGAGGGAGTGGATGAAGGTGATAGGTCAGGGAGGAGAGGGTGGAGTGGATAGGTGGAAAAAGAGATAGGCAGGTAGGACAAGTCCAGACAAGTCATGGGGACAGTGCTGAGCTGGAAGTTTGGAACTAGGGTAAGGTGGGGGAAGGGGAAATGAGGAAACTGTTGAAGTCCACATTGATGCCCTGGGGTTGAAGTGTTCCGAGGCAGAAGATGAGGTGTTCTTCCTCTAGGCGTCTGGTGGTGAGGGAGCGGCGGTGAAGGAGGCCCAGGACCTCCATGTCCTCGGCAGAATGGGAGGGGGAGTTGAAATGTTGGGCCACGGGGCGGTGTGGTTGATTGGTGTGGGTGTCCCAGAGATGTTCCCTAATGCGCTCTGCTAGGAGGCGCCCAGTCTCCCCAGTGTAGAGGAGACCGCATCGGGAGCAATGGATACAATCAATGATATTAGTGGAGGTGCAGGTAAAACTTTGATGAATGTGGAAGGTTCCTTTAGGGCCTTCGATAGAGGTGAGGGAGGAGGTGTGGGCACAGGTTTTACAGTTCCTGTGGTGGCAGGGGAAAGTTCCAAGATGGGAGGGTGGGTTGTAGGGGGGTTTGGACCTGACCAGGTAGTCAAGGAAGGAACGGTCTTTGCGGAAGGCGGAAAGGGGTGGGGAGGGAAATATATCCCTGGTGGTGGGGTCTTTTTGGAAGTGGCGGCAATGTCGGCGGATGATTTGGTTTATGCGAAGGTTTGTAGGGTGGAAGGTGAGCACCAGGGGCGTTCTGTCCTTGTTACAGTTGGAGGAGTGGGGTCTGAGGGCGGAGATGCGGGATGTGGACAAGATGCATTGGAGGGCATCTTTAACCACGTGGGAAGGAAAATTGCGGTCTCTAAAGAAGGAGACCATCTGGTGTGAACGTTCGAAGAGTCTCCCAGTCTATAACAGTATTAAGTACTCCAAAATATTGTTAACACTGGAAGAAAATAAGATTATTGAAAAGGAATAGTAGAAATACTATTTAAAAAGGGAAACTTTGCCTCTTCATTCTTCTCAACTTAGCTGCAAATTTTGATACACATCATTCCTCCGATGCTTCTCCACTGTTGACCAGTGGATGGGACTGCTCTCATCTGGTTTCATTCTTAGCCATAACCAGAGAATCAATTTAAACGGCTGCTCATCCTAGCCCTTCACCATCAACTTTAGTGTTCCCCAAGTATTTATCCTTCACCCTTGTTATTTACCATTCACATGTTCAGTGAAAGCACAACTCAGATTTTCAAGTGTATGCTGGTGAAATCCAGGTCAACTTCACTGCGTTACCAAATTATTCAGCTGCTTAACTGAAATTCAGTACAGGATAAACAGAAATTTCTTCCAATTAAATATTGTGAAGACTGAAGCCATCACTTTTTGTTCCCAGTACAAACTCCACTCCCTATTTGCTGACTCCATTCATCTCCTTGAAAACAGCCTGAGATCGAAAACAAAACAAAAGAATTGTGGATGCTGTAAATCAGAAACAAAAACAGAGATTGTTGGAAGACCTCAGCAAGTCGGGCAGATCTGTGAAGAGAAATCAGAGTTAACGTTTCAGATCCGGTAACCCTTCCTCAGAACTGACCCTAAGATGAATTTCTGATCACATATTTACCCCATTGTTAAAATTCCTTACTTCTGTTTTTGAAACATTGCTCAACTTTATCCCTGTCTCAGCTCATTTGCTGTCTGAAATCCTCTTTAGATCTTCTTTCCCCTTAAACCTGACTATTCTAATCCACTCCTGAATGATCTTCATCATTCTAACCTCTGGAAACTCGACATCCTTTAAAATTCCACTTCCTGTGTCTTAATTTCTGTTGGTGGTGGACGTGACCTGAAACATCATCATGAAGATGAAGTCTGTCTTCACATTGAGGATATCTTCAGTTGTGTGGCACTCCCACAGTGATAAATGGATCAGGCAAAATCTATCCAACAAATTCCAATGTCTACCATTAACAGCAAGCTGAGAGATCACTCCTGGTTCAATGAACAGAGCAGGAGCTGCACCAGCCATAGCAAATAAAGGGCACAGGAGTATTTCCATGCCAATCAGTGAAAACTATGTGCAACAACCAGGATGTAATAATTCCACATCCAACAGATGATCTAAACTTTGCAGTTCTGGACATCTGGTCATGAATGATGTTGGACAGTTAAACAATTCACTGAAGGAGGAGTCTCCACAGGTATTTCCATCCTCAATGATATGGGAAGCCAGCACATTGGTGCAAAAGATAAAGCTGAAACATTTGCACCTATCTTCTACCAGGAGTGGATGATACATCCTGCTCCTTGGATGCTGCCTGACCTGCTGTGCTTTTCCAGCATTACACATGTCAGCAGCATACCAAGCATTAATATATGATATCAATAAATAGCTAAAGCCACTGGATACTGTAAAGACTATCAGCTCTGATAACATTCCAGCAATGATATGCAAACTTGTACTTCAGAACTTTGTTTGTCTGTAGCAGTGAAGCTATAATACTCGTATCTACCTTTAATGTGGAATATTGCCAGGCATGCCCTTTCAACAGGAAGCAGGATAGGTCAAATCTGGCCAATTACTGATTCATTAGTCTACTCTTGATCATCAGCAAAGAAATGGGATCTGTGCTATCAAGCAGCATTTGCTTAACAATAAGCTGTTCATTGTTACTCAGTTTGGGTTCTGAGAGTGCCACTCAGCTCCTGACTTCATTACAGCCTTGGTTCAAACATGGGCAAAAAAGCTAAATTCCAGTGGTGAGGTGAGAGTAGCCACTTTTGATGTCAAGACAGGATTTGACTGAATGTGGCATCAAGGATCCCAAGCAAAACTTCAGTACATGGTAATCATTGGAAAAAATCTCCATTGGGTGCAGTCCAGCTAGCACAAAGGAAGATGAAACAAAGAACTGCAGATGCTGAAAATCTGAAACAAAAAACAAAATTGCTGGAGAAACACAGCAGGTCTGTGCAGAGAAAGCAGTGTTAACATTTTGAGTCCATTGACCCTTCTTCAACACTGATAGTAGCTAGTAAATGTGGTATATGTGCTGATGACAGAGGGTGAGATTGAGATTGTTGATGGGAGCAGATTGTTAGAGATGGAACCTAGAAAGAAAGAAAGCCAGTTAGCCTGACAAAAGAATGCTTAACAGTAATTCAGAAAAGGAAGAAAATCTGATTATGGAGACCATTAGAACATAGAACATTACAGCACAACACAGGCCCTTCAGCCCTCAATGTTGTGTCAACCCTGTGGAACCAATCTGAAGCCCATCTATCCTACACTATTCCATTTTCATCCATATGTTTATGTAGTGATCATTTAAATGCCCTTAAAGTTGGCGAGTCTACCACTGTTGCAGGCAGGGTGTTCCATGCCCCTACTTCTCTCTGAGTAAATAAATTATGTCTAACATCTGTCCTACATCTATTAGCTCTCAATTTCAAGCTATGTCCCCATGTGCTAGCCATCACCATCCATGGAAAGCATTTCTCACTGTCCATTCTATCTGACCCTCTGATTATCGTATATGTTTCAATTAAGTCACCTCTCAACCTTATTCTCTCTAAAGAAAACAGCCTCAATTCCCTCAGCTTTTCCTCATAAAACCTTCCCTGCATTCCAGGCAACATTCAAATCTCTTCTGAACCCTTTCCAAAGCTTCCACATCCTTCCTATAATGCAGTGACCAGAACTGTATGAAATACTCCAAGTGTAGCCGCATCAGAGCTTTGTACAGCTGCAGCAAGACCTCATGGCTCTGAAACTCAACCCCTCTACCGTTAGAGGGACGACCTACCCTTCACAAAAAAAATGTTGACTATCCCTATCAACTTATTTTTCTCTAGATGATTATAAATCCTAACTCTTATAACCTTTTTCAACACTTTACCCACAATCAAAGGAAAGTTCACTGGTTTATAATTACCAGGGTTGTCTTTCCTCCCCCTCTTGAACAAGGGGACAACATTTGCTATCCTCCAGTCTTCTGACACTAGTCCTGTAGACAATGATGACATAAAGATCAAAGCCAAAGGTTCTGCAATCTCCTGCCTGGCGTCCTAAAGAATCCTAGGATTAATCCCTTCTGGCCTAGGGGACTTATCTATTTTCACACTTTCCACAATTGCTAACACTTTCTCCTTGTGAACCTCAATCCCATATTGTTTATTAGCCTGCATCTCAGTATTCTCCTCAACAACATTGTCATTTTTCAGCATGAATATTGACAAAAAATATTCATTTAGCGCTTCCCCGTCTCCTTGGATTCCATGCACAGCTTCCCACTGCCACCCTTGATTGGCCATAATCTTTCTCTAGTCATTCATTTATTCCTGATATACCTATAAAAAGCTTTAAGGTTTTCCTTGATCCTATCTGCTAACAACTTCTTATGTTCCCTCCTGGCTCTTCCTAGCTCTCTCTTTAGGTCTTTCCTGGCTAACTTATAACTCACAAGTGTCCATTATGGAGTGGAAATGGGTTGATTGTGCTGAAAACAACTCTTATTATGACAGAATCTGAGCTTTGAGAGTAGATAAAGGACATAGAAGGAAGTGTTCAGATTCTAAAATTGTTGAACTAATTATTGAGTCCCGAAGGCTGCAGAGTTCCCAAGGGGAAGATAAGATGACATTCTTCCAGCTTGCACTGAGCCTGCCTGGAGCACTGTAGTAGGTCTGAGAGAGATCTAGCACTGTTTAGAGGATTACAGGCTTGCTAGAAAGGAGCTCAGACATGGACCGAGGAGAGCCAGGAGAGTGCACGAAAAAGGCTTGACAAGAAGGATTAGGGAGAACCCAAAGGCGTTTTACTCATATGTGAGGAATAAGAGAATGATCAGGGAGAAGGTAGGGCCGATCAGGGATAGTGGAGGGAATTAGTGCATGGAGTCTGAGCAGAGAGGGTAAGCGCTAAATGAATGTTCTGCTTCGGTTTTCACCAAGGAAAGGGAACTTGCTGTCAATGAAAACTTAGAGGAGCTGGGTTGCAGTTTGGACCAGATCAAGATTGATGAAGATGATGTGCTAGAAATTTTGAAGAACATTAAGATTGATAAGTCCCTAGGGCCAGACCAGATTTATCCAAGGCTGCTCTGGGAAGCGAGAAAGGAGGTTGCTAAGCCGCTGGCGAGAATATTTGCCTCCTCACTCTCCACAGGAGTCGTACCGGAGGATTGGAAGGAGGCGAACGTTGTTCCACATTTCAAGAAGGGTAATAGGGAAATCTCTGGCAATTACAGACCAGTCAGTCTCACGTCTGTGGTCAGCAAAGTTGTGAAAAGAATTCTGAGGATTAGGATTTATGACTATTTGGCAAAGCATAGTGTGATTAAAGACAGTCAGCATGGCTTTATGAGGGGCAAGTCATGCCTCACAAATCTTATTGAGTTCTTTGAGGAGGTGTCAGGACAGGTCAACGATGGTCAAGAAGTGGATGTGGTGCATATGGATTTCAGCAAGACATTTGATAGCGTTCCCCATGGTAGGCTCATTCATAAAGTCAGGAAGTATGGGATACAGGAAGATTTGGCTATCTGGATTCAGGATTGGCTATCTGACAGAGGGCAGAGAGTGATTGTAGATGGAAAGTATTCTGCCTGGAAGACAGTGTTGACTGGGGTCCTGCAGGGATCTGTTCTTGGGCCTCTCCTCTTTGTAGTTTTTATAACTGACTTGGATGAGGAGGCTGTACTTTTCTATGTTCTATGTTCTAGATGTTGGCCAGGGAACATAGTGAGGGTAACCCTCTGGAGTTCATTTTGACAGGGTAAATCATCAATATATTTTGTGCTGTTTTGTTAAAAGTAGTGTGCTTTTTCCTATCAAATTTCTTTGATGAATCACATGACTATGATAGCCAATGTCATCAAAGCTACACTTGTTTCGGAGCAAATGAGAGGGTCAAGGATAGATCCTTGAAGGATAACAGTACTAAAGCAGAAAGAAAATCCCTTGGAGGTCATTCACTGACCATGAATAGACAATGATGACTAAAACCAGGCATGTTCAGTCCAGTGTAGCTGACTGGTGGTGAGGAGGCATTGGATGAGGATGGTGTAGTCAACTATGTCAAAACCAAAGACAGAATAAGGAGGATAAAGAGGGGTGGTTTATCTTTATCACTGCTGCACAGGATAATGTTTGAAACTTTGATTGGAGACATTTTGCTACTGTTGCAAAGGCAGAAACTCATTTGGAAAGATTCAAGTATGGTGCTTTGGGAAAGATGGGAATGATAGCACATTCAAGTATCTTGCACAGAAATGGGTTGTTGAACATGGGTGCTAGTTTTCAACGACAGAGAAGTGAAGGGTTTTTTTCTGAGGAAGTAGTGATGAAGATAAATTTGAAGAAATATCCAAACTGGCATATTATTGTCCATTTAATGAATTCTTGCAAATATCCTTGAGGTCTTTCAAATCTTTAAGGTGGTCACACTATCTGCCCAGTCCTGGAGGCAATAACTGTAAAAGATCAACTTGGTTTCCAACTCCAAATTAGGTGTAAAATCTGCAGGAATTTAAATTTGGTTTCTTGGAAACGTCTATGATTAACAGAGGAAAAATCATTGGGGATACTTTTGCTCATTTTCTTTGAACTTTTCCATTTGTTAATCATAAAAAATGCTGGAGATGGGGGAGAAAAGAGTTCTGACTTTGGTAGGATAATTGGAGGCAATTATATTTAAACCACTTGACTGATTTACAAAAAGTGTAAATACTGTGTAAATACCAACAATTATTTTAATAAAAGGGACCATATTAGTATTTAAGTCATGGTTCTATTATCCAACAGCTGGCCAGGATCATTTGTTTATCTTTTTCCTTTATAGATTGCTGATTAGTTACAATGCAATTCCAAAGACTTTTTCAGTTTCATTCCACCATTGTTGTTTCAGAATTGATGGAACTTGATATGCAAAGTTAATTGCAGAAAGCACCCAGAAAATTCCCCTGACCTGCAAATATTGGTGCTATTAACAGCTGAATGCAATTATTAAAATGACTGATGAACACATATCACATGTTTGAAGGTCTAAAGCTATTATGAGTTTTGTTACTGACTGAACTCACTAACAGATATCACAATAGCTACAGTGATTTATAAGACACTATTGGCGAAAGCTTTTCCTGGCTCAAATTCTACCAGCCCATCAGACTTCATGGGACTTGGATTCCGGCTCCTTGTGGATAGTTCATGGTGTAAATACATTTACACATGTGTAAATAAATAAGAATCTTACCATTGCTCTTTTAAGTGTTAACAGTTGGGAATGTGGGACAGGGAAGAAGGTGACCTCAGATTACAACAGGATCTGGACCAGATGGGCCAATGGCTGAGAAGTGGCAGATAGAGGTTAATTCAGATAAATGCGAGGTGCTGCATTTTGGGAAAGCAAATCTTAGCAGGACTTATACACTTAATGGTAAGGTCCTAGGGAGTGTTGCTGAACAAAGACACCTTGGAGTGCAGGTTCATAGCTCCTTGGAAGTTGAAGGTAGATAGGATGGTGAAGAAAGCATTTGGTATGCTTTTTTTATAGCTCAGTGTATTGAGTACAGGAGTTAGGAGGTCATGTTGCAGCTGTACAGGACATTGGTTAGGCCACTGTTGGAATATTGCGTGCAATTCTGGTCTCCTTCCTATCGGAAGGATGTTGTGAAACTTGAAAGCGTTCAGAAGAGATTTACAAGGATGTTGCCAGGGTTGGAGGATTTGATCTATAGGGAGAGACTGAACAGGTTGGTGCTGTTTTCCCTGGAGCATCGGAGGTTGAGGGATGACCTTATCAAGGTTTATAAATTCATGAGGGGCATAGATAGGATAAATTGACAAAGCCTTTTTCCTGGGGTGGGAGAGTCCAGAACTAGAGGGCATAGGTTTAGGGTGAAAGGGGAAAGATCTAAAAACGACCTAAGGGGCAACTTTTTCACACAGAGGGTGGTGCTTGTATGGAATGAGCTGCCAGAGGAAGTCATGGAGGCTAGTACAATTGCAGCATTTAAAAGGCATCTGGATGGGTGTATGAATAGGAAGGGTTTGGAGGGTTACAGGCCGGGTGCTGGCAGGTGGGACTAGATTGGGTTGGGATATCTGGGTTGGACTGAAGGGTCTGTTTCCATGCTGTACATCTCTATGACTCTATGTAGAATATTTATTTCAGCTTTTAATGTTTATTGTCTTATAAATCAGCTAGCTCTTGACTCACAGGCTTTTAGCAAGGAGGCACGGTGGCACAGTGGTTAGCACTGCTGCCTCACAGCGCCTGTAGACCCGGGTTCAATTCCCGACTCAGGCGACTGACTGTGTGGAGTTTGCACGTTCTCCCCGTGTCTGCGTGGGTTTCCTCCGGGTGCTCCGGTTTCCTCCCACAGTCACAAAGATGTGCAGGTCAGGTGAATTGGCCATGCTAAATTGCCCATAGTGTTAGGTAAGGGGTAAATGTAGGGGTATGGGTGGGTTGCGCTTCGGCGGGTCGGTGTGGACTTGTTGGGCCGAAGGGCCTGTTTCCACACTGTAAGTCTAATCTAAAAAAAAAGATTATCAGTCATCTAATCAAGGAACCTCTATATAACTCAGCCAAGTTTTAATAATGTAATCATTAACATGCACATGTGTGTGCTGGGGCAGGATAATGGCAACTCATTTAAACATCTTGCAGTACCCAAATCCTATGTAAGTTATTATGCATTGAGTATCTAATGGTTGTTATTACAATATGTAGATAACTATTAATATTTCTTGGAGTAGATAATGATCAATGTCCATGTACCAATTTTGTGCAAATGATCATTATTAACATGAATAAACAATTATAACCATCAAAAATATAAACCATTCTCACAGTGAAGTCTGCTCATGAGTACCAGGACAGAAGATTGGTGGGAGATGTTCAAAAAGGTCTTTAACAGAGCAGAATAATTTAAACAGAATGTTCCTGAGTTACTAGCTTTATCTGCTAAAAGAACAGCATGAAGTTTTTAAAAATCAGTGACCCAGACTCTTCTTAGGTATATCATGTTAGCAGGTAGACTTGAGAGAAAGCAGCTCTAGGACTCCTCAATGTTGATGCCAGATCCCATGAAGTCTCATGGCATCAATTTGCACAGTTCATATGGAGACTAAATCTCTAGCTTCATGCTAAGGATATTTTCTTGGTATATCTGTTTAGATAATTGGCCTTCACCACTGGCAAAAATCTTTTTTTATTAAGTACAATTTCAACTAGTGGAGTGCTTTGGTCACAATCCCACACCCATTCCCATTAACTTCAGTTTTGCAATAGCCCCTTGATGCCATACTCTGTTAAATTGTCATGATGTGGAGGTGCCGGTCTTGGGAATGGGGTGGGCAAAGTCAGAAGTCACATAACACCAGATTATAATCCAACAGGTTTATTAAAAATCACATGCTTTCAGAGCGCTGCTGCTTCGTCAGGTGAAGGTCATTGTCTGAATGGAGATGCAAAGCTGATACAGTATGTATCAAGAACATTATCAAGGACAGAGGTGGATCCATAGATAGAATGTGAAGCTTTGTCTCTTGTAATAATGCTGTATTACATGTATACAGGCATGTATACAGATGCAAGCTCACACTTATTACTGATAATAAACTGTTCCACTGCTTTGCTGGACTACCACAAAGGGTTATCAGCACTTGCTGCTCAGGGAATGCAGAGACAGCAGTGTACTCAGAAGGAATTGATTATGACATTAAATGTAGGGATGTTGCCTGCGTTGAGTGTTTTGAACTATGGGAGAGGCTGAATAGTTTGGGGCTATTTTCCCTCGAGTGCCAGAGGCTGAGGGGTGACGTTGTAGAGGTTTATGGAGTTGTGAGAAGCGTGGATAGCCAGGGTCTTTTCTTCAGGGTGGGGTAATCCAAAACTAGAAGGCATAGGTTTTAGGTGAGAGAGTAAAAATTTAAAAGGGACCTCAGGGACAACCTTTTCAAACAGAGGGTGCTGTGTGTTTGGAATGATCTGCCAGTGGAAGTAATTGAGGCTGGTTCAATTACGACATTTAAAATGCATCAGGTGAGTATGTGAATAGAAAGGGTTTAGAGGGATAGGGACTGAAAATGTGTTGCTGGAAAAGTGCAGCAGGTCAGGCAGCATCCAAGGAACAGGAGATTCGATGTTTTGGGGCATAAGCCCTTCTTCAGGAAGAGCTTATTCAGCCCTTCATTCCTGAAGAAGGGCTTATGCCCGAAACGTCGAATCTCCTGTTCCTTGGATGCTGCCTGACCTGCTGCACTTTTCCAGCATCACATTTTCAGCTCTGATCTCCAGCATCTGCAGACCTCACCTTCTCCTCCTTAGAGGGATATGGGCCAAATGCGGGCAAATGGGATTAGATTAATTTAGGGTAGCTAGTTGGCATGGATGAGTCGGACTGAAGGGGCTGTTTCCATGCTGTACTGCTCTGTAACTCTATGACTCTATTGTAAAAATGCTGCAAATATTTTGTAGGCATGTATACAGATGCAAGTTCACACTTATTTACAGATAATAAACTGTTCCACTGCTTTGCTGGATTACCACAAAGTGTCATCAGTACTTGTAACTCAGGGAATGAAGAGAGGGCTATGTACTCTGCAGGAATTGATTTTGATTATTAGAGTTCAAAGCAGATTGCTTGTTAGTATTGCCTGATATGAATACAGATCCAGGGACATGTGAATCAAATGTTGTGAATGTCCTGCTAGTGTTTTGCCATCCACTGGAGGAGAAATTCATAATCAAACATATAAAAACACCATCCTCTTTAAACTCATGAGGTGTACTTTCAATGGATGGCTAAACGAGCTTTCAGAAGAAGAAGAAAGGAACTTGAAATCCTTACACAATCATTAGGCAGTGATCCCAAATAAGCATGGATTCTCGTATGGGGAATGAGAATATTGATTCCATGCAAGCTGTGAAGTGCAGTTCCAACAAAACTATATGATCTGGGAGTCCTGAAGATAAAATCGAATGCAAGATGTTCTGTCTGGTAGTCCTAGGCCGATTGCCAGATTGAGCTATGCCCTAAAGCAAATGGATCAAGTCAACTCAAGCAAAACAATCAGAAGGAATCCTTACACTGTTGCACACCTGCTTCCAAACATTATTCCATCTGGATAGGAATAATGTGATCAAGGATAGTCCGCATGGTTTTGTGAAGGGCAGGTCATGCCTCACAAACCTTATTGAATTCTTTGAGAAGGTGACTAAGGAGGTGGACGAGGGTAAAGCGGTAGGTGTGATGTATATGGATTTCAGTAAGGCGTTTGATAAGGTTCCCCATGGTAGGCTACTGCAAAAAATACGGAGGTATGGCATTGAGGGTGTGTTGGAGGTTTGGATTAGGAATTGGCTGGCTGGAAGAAGACAGAGGGTAGTAGTTGATGGTAAAGGTTCATCTTGGAGTGCAGTTACGAGTGGTGTTCCGCAAGGATCTGTTTTGGGACCATTGCTGTTCGTCATTTTTATAAATGACCTGGAGGAGGGGCTAGAAGGTTGGGTGAGCAAGTTTGCGGATGATATGAAAGTCAGTGGAGTTGTTGACAGTGAGGAAGGATATGGCAGGTTACAGCGGGATATAGATAAGCTGCAGAGCTGGGCAGAAAGGTGGCAAATGGAGTTCAATGTTGGTAAGTGTGAAGTGATTCACTTTGGTAATACTAACAAGAAGATGGAGTACTGGGCTAATGGTCGGATACTTGGTAGTGTGGAAGAGCAGAGGGATCTTGGTGTCCATGTACACAGATCTCTGAAAGTTGCCACCCAGGTAAATAGTGCTGTGAAGAAGGCATATGGTGTACTGGCTTTTATTGGTAGAGGAATTAAGTTCGGGAGTCCTGATGTCATGTTGCAGTTGTATAAGACTCTGGTGTGGCCGCATCTGGAGTATTGTGTGCAGTTTTGGTCGCCATACTATAGGAAGGATGTGGAGGCGCTAGAACGAGTGCAGAGGAGATTTACCAAGATGTTGCCTGGTATGATAGGAAGATCATATGAGAAAGGCTGAGACACTTGGGGCTGTTTTCATTGGAGAAAAGAAGGTTTAGGAGTGACTTGATAGAGGTGTACAAGATGATTAGGGATTCAGATAGGGTTGACCATGAGAACCTTTTTCCACGTATGGAGTCAGATATTATGAGGAGGCATAGCTTTAAATTAAGGGGTGGTAGGTATAGGACAGATTTTAGGGGTAGATTCTTTACTCAGCGAGTCGTAAGTTCATGGAATGCCCTGCCAGTAACAGTGGTGGACTCTCCCTCTTTCTGGGCATTTAAACGGGCATTGGATAGGCATATGGAGGATAGTGGGCTAGTGTAGGTTAGGTGGGCTTGGATCGGTGGAACATCGAGGGCCAAAGGGCCTGTACTGTGCTGTATTTTTCTATGTTCTATGTTCTAAATCTATGTTAGTTTTACAAATTCATTTGAAGGTGCATTTGCATGATACGAATGAATGGTCTTGTGAAGTGGCCCCAAAATGTTTCAATGAAAGGTTTAAAATTAGAATAGATGGTTGTTACATTGTTTGGCAGACAAAGATTACATCAAATATTACTGCCTGATAACAGTATTCCATGAGATCAAAGGACCAAAGGAAATAGAATCAGAGTTGACCATTTGGCCCTTTGAGCCTGCTTGCCACTCAATAGGATCAAAGGTGATCCAACATTCCTTCTTATCTACTTTCCTGCCCTTTCCTTTGATTCCACTACTGATAAAGAATCTATCTATCTCAACCTTAAATATACAAAAAGATTCTGCCCACATAGCACTCTGTGGCAAAGAGTTCTAAAAACTCACAACACTTTGAGAGAAGTGATTCCACTTCATTTATCTTAAGTCGGTGTCCCATTATTCTGATACTTTTCTAGACATTCCCATGAGGGGAAACATCTTCTTGGTGCATTTGCTTCTTTCCTCCAATTGATCCCTGTGAACCCCACTGGTCACGAGTCACCAACTTGAAAAAGAACCCATTATCCCCACTTGCTGTTTCTTGTCCATGAGCCAATTCTCTACCCATGCAAATGTACCACCTCCAACATCATAGGCTCTTATGATTTAACCTCTTGTGAGTTACCTTGTTAAACACCTTGTCAATTTATATCTGAAGAATTTCAACAGTTCATGCGCATGACAATATAAAGCACTGGTTCAGTATGCCATATTACCACAAATGAGAAAGCTGAGAGCTTTATGCAAATGTTGAAGCAGGTGTTGAGACCAGCTAATCTGGAAAATCGATCAATGTAAACTAGGGTGGAAATGTTCTTGTTTATCTATAAAATCACTAGTCACTCTGTTACAAGGAAATTTCTATGCACATCGCTCATAGATAGATCCCTACGCATTCGCCTACACAACATATGCCAACACATTGATATCTGATATAAAGAGCAGTTGCACAAACAGATATGTGATTGAGATAAGCATAGTAATGTTGGCAAACCAAAAGAGTTCGCAAAAGGAGAATTGATGCTTGTACAAATTACAGCCACAAACAGAAAATCCCTACATGAATAAGTAATGCCCATAGTTTACTCATTTATAGGACATAAATTAATTTTGGATAATAATGCAAAATAGGCAACATTTCACTTTCTGGTGAAAAGAAAATTCAGACAATGTATACGAAGAATTAATGCATGGAGGTCTAAGGTGGATTTATACCCAAGCAGTTTATCCAACAAGGAGTTAACGTTTTTGTTTAGGAGGCAAGGCTCAAATTTACTTCCTGACCTGTTCCCAGTTATATAATTTCAAAAGTTATCACAAATGGTCTCAGCCAATTTAAGTTAGTGGTGGGGAAATTGCCTCTATGAGAGGAAGGAAGGGAAAATATGACCAGCAATAAATTGGAAGGGGAACAAAATTACCAAGCCTTCTGTTACTCTAATGGATTTTACATATCTAGCCATTTACCAGACTAATATGCATATTTGGATTATAAGATTTAATAAATGTACAAAAAAGACATGAGTAAAAGCTGTTCCAACTGACAGCAGGTACTAATATATCTTTGCAATTTATAAAGCATTGCAGCACAGCCTGAAAGATTGCATCAGACTGATAAGCAGAAAGACTTGAAACTGGAAGAGCTCATTGCATGGGAAGACTTGTGACTGCAGGGAAATCATCCATCTATTGCTAACACCATTACCGACATTCTTTAATCTCTTTCTGGTGAAAGCTAAATCAAGGGAATAAAAAGTGGTAAAACAGAACAATGTGAAACACTATTTATGCTACAACCTTAACCCACGGAGAACTAAAACCTCCAGCAGCCTGCAGCAAGTAAAGAATTTGCTGTCAGACATCACCTCTGCGAGTGAGAGAATTACAGCACTCTAATAATGTCCTTCAGGAGTATTAGATAATGATATAAGCTCCTTAGAACAAAGCTCTAATGATTTATGTGGTCATGCGAGGATGATGTCAAGTACAAGAAAGATAGAGAGAGAAAAGAAGTGACTACAGCGTACGGGAAATGAAATATGACACATTGGTATATACAAGCATTCTCTCCTGAGATTGATGAAGCATTACTGAAACTGTTCTATGCATTGTGCAGTACATGACCAAGCAATGCTTGTTGCAAATATTCAGTGTATGAAATGTAAAATATTCAATTCTTCAGGTTGTACACCAGCTGAAGAAATATTTAAATAAACTCTGTTATTTGGTGGGTAGTGGTATAAAATGATTAAATCATTTTTTCAACGAGAATCATGGTGACAGAATATTATCAATGTACTCATGACATGCAAAGACTATATAATTCTGGAAAAGTAATCTGTCCATAATCAAGATATACAGCATTTACTGCAAAACGAAATGCATCGTCCAAGCAGAAAGCTGGTTTTTTACATATTCAATTGCAATTTCTTTCAGTAAAAAATGAGGTCTGCAGATGCTGGAGATCACAGCTGCAAATGTGTTGCTGGTCAAAGCACAGCAGGTTAGGCAGCATCTCAGGAATAGAGAATTCGACGTTTCGAGCATAAGCCCTTCATCAGGAATAAGAGAGAGAGAGCCAAGCAGGCTGAGATAAAAGGTAGGGAGGAGGGACTAGGGGGAGGGGCGATGGAGGTGGGATAGGTGGAAGGAGGTCAAGGTGAGGGTGATAGGCCGGAGTGGGGTGGGGGCGGAGAGGTCAGGAAGAGGATTGCAGGTTAGGAGGGCGGTGCTGAGTTGAGGGAACCGACTGAGACAAGGTGGGGGGAGGGGAAATGAGGAAGCTGGAGAAATCTGAATTCATACCTTGTGGTTGGAGGGTTCCCAGGCGGAAGATGAGGCGCTCCTCCTCCAGCCGTCGTGTAGTTGTGTTCTGCCGGTGGAGGAGTCCAAGGACCTGCATGTCCTCGGTGGAGTGGGAGGGGGAGTTAAAGTGTTGAGCCACGGGGTGATTGGGTTGGTTGGTTCGGGCGGCCCAGAGGTGTTCTCTGAAGCGTTCCGCAAGTAAGCGGCCTGTCTCACCAATATAGAGGAGGCCACATCGGGTGCAGCGGATGCAATAGATGATGTGTGTGGAGGTACAGGTGAACTTGTGGCGGATATGGAAGGATCCCTTGGGGCCTTGGAGGGAAGCGAGTGTGGAGGTGTGGGCGCAAGTTTTACATTTCCTGCGGTTGCAGGGGAAGGTGCCGGGGGTGGAGGTTGGGTTGGTGGGGGGTGTGGATCTGACAAGGGAGTCACGAAGGGAGTGGTCCTTGCGGAACGCTGATAGGGGAGGGGAGGGAAATATATCCTTGGTGGTGGGGTCCGTTTGGAGGTGGCGGAAATGGCGGCGGATAATACGTTGTATGCGCAGGTTGGTGGGGTGGTAGGTGAGAACCAGTGGGGTTCTGTCTTGGTGGCGGTTGGAGGAGCGGGGCTCAAGGGCGGAGGAGCGGGAAGTGGAGGAGATGCGGTGGAGGGCATCGTCGATCACGTCTGGGGGGAATCTGCGGTCCTTGAAGAAGGAGGCCATCTGGGCTGTGCGGTGTTGGAATTGGTCCTCCTGGGAGCAGATGCGGCGGAGACGAAGGAATTGGGAATATGGGATGGCGTTTTTACAGGGGGCAGGGTGGGAGGAGGTGTAGTCCAGGTAGCTGTGGGAGTCAGTCGGTTTATAATAGATGTCTGTGTTGAGTCGGTCGCCCGAGATAGAAATGGAAAGGTCTAGGAAGGGGAGGGAGGAGTCTGAGACAGTCCAGGTGAATTTCAGGTCGGGATGGAAGGTGTTAGTAAAGTTGATGAACTGTTCAACCTCCTCGTGGGAGCACGAGGCAGCGCCGATACAGTCATCGATGTAGCGGAGGAAAAGGTGGGGGGTGGTGCCAGTGTAGTTGCGGAAGATGGACTGTTCCACATATCCTACGAAGAGGCAGGCATAGCCAGTGCACATTTGCAGCTGCAATTTCTTTCAATAAGGTTTAATATACATGTATGTTTTCCATTTAAAGTCTGGTTGAAGATTTGTAGCTCGGGTGTCCGTTGTTGTGGTTCTGTTCGCCGAGCTGGAAGTTTTTGCTGCAAACGTTTCGTTCCCTGGCTAGGGAACATCATCAGTGCTATTGGAGCCTCCTGTGAAGCGCTGCTGTGATGTTTCTTCCGGTATTTATAGTGGTTTGTTCTTGCCGCTTCCGGGTGTCAGTTTCAGCTGTAGTAGTTTGTATGTGGGGTCCAGGTCGATGTGTCTGTTGATGGATGTTCTTGCCGCTTCCGGGTGTCAGTTTCAGCTGTAGTGGTTTGTATATGGGGTCCAGGTCCATGTGTCTGTTAATGGAGTTTGTGGATGAATGCCATACCTCTAGAAATTCCCTGGCTGTTCTCTGTCTGGCTTGTCCTATGATGGTAGTGTTTTCCCAGTCAAATTCATGTTCCTGGAAGCGGCAAGAACATCCATCAACAGACACATCGACCTGGACCCCACATACAAACTACTACAGCTGAAACTGACACCCGGAAGCGGCAAGAACAAACCACTATAAATACCGGAAGAAACATCACAGCAGCGCTTCACAGGAGGCTCCAATAGCACTGATGATGTTCCCTAGCCAGGGAACGAAACGTTTGCAGCAAAAACTTCCAGCTCGGCGAACAGAACCACAACAATGTTTTCCATTAACTGATACTGGACATTATATCAGAAAAATAACAAAAGAAAAGATAGGACTTTTCTACAGAACACGAGCTGCCTCTATTGATAAATATATTGCTTGATTTCATTCTGAACAAGTTTTACTAGTGAAGTACCAAAATGCAACCATGATCTATTCTGAATTTTCTGAGCTATCTCTCACCCTCATCATTACTCAGTTACTTCAAATCAGAAATATCTGTACAGATCTTGTTGAAGATCAGATAAGGCTCAATTGTTGAATCCCTTTGGGCATTATCGTGTAGGCTGTATGATTGAATTGGTAAGATGTCAACATGATTGAATTGGTAAGAGGGAAGAGAATTGAAGGAAGAAGCCAGTGGAGGTTTCTGCTGGCAGGAAGTCAGGGTAAAGCATGGTATCAGTCAGCATCAAATAATAGCATCAAGCAATCAGCTAATTTGGCACCAGATCTGCCTTTTTGGACCTCGTAAGCATTATTAATGTTCTTTAAGTATGCACAATTGAAGATAAGCATGAAGGACCACCTTCCATCAATGCAAATACATTTCAGATGATGTGTTTTTGATATTTTTTGCTACTGCTGAGTTCTAACACTGTACATTCTGAAGAAGGTGACATATATTGTTTGGGTCAATAATGGAACTTTGGAAATTGTGAATTGGACAGTCTACTGAACTGAACACTTACACTTAGTCGTGAGTATACAGTTACAGTGTGTCTTCGACTGGAGTGTGACGTGCAGTAGAGCCAGCAAAGCAGAGAAGTTTTTCACAGAATGAGGAGGTCCTCAGGAAACACTTAATTTACCTGAACCTCAGGCAATATCAGATGAGATTGATGTTTCCAGGGCCTGCTAATTTATATCCCAAGGTACCAAAAGAGGTGACCATGGAAATAGTGGAGGGGTTGGTTAGCATCTTCCAAAATTCTGTTGATTCTATAACAATCTTAGTGTACTGGAATGCAGCAAATGTAATCTTATTGTTTAAAAAGAAAGGAAACATGAGTATCAATCAATTAACCTAACATCAGTAGTAGGGAAAAAGCTGTAGTTTATTATATTGGAGGTGATAACAGGTCACTTAGACTTTATCAGATGGGATTGCACAAAGTGAACATGGATGAATTAAAAGGAAATTGATTTTTATAATGTACAGGAAATTTTTCATGACACAACTAGTAGAATCAATGAAGAAAAACCAGTGGATGTAATTTATTTGGATTTTAAGAGAGTTTTTGATGAAGTCATGTACAAGAGATTACTGCGCAAAATCAAAGGACATGGGATTCTTGATTATATATGGGCATGGATCAAGAATGATTTAGTAGGCAAGGAACAGAGGATAGGAATACTGTGATCTGTATGGACTTTAGGAAGGCATACAACAAGGTTCCTCATGGGAGACTGGTTAGCAAGGTTAGATTTCATGGAACACATGGAGAACAAACCATTTGGATATAGAACTGGCTCAAAGGTAGAAGACAGAGTGGTGGTGGAGAGTTGTTTTACAGACTGGAAGCCTGTGACCAGTGGAGTGCCACAAGGATCGGTGCTGGGCCCACTGCTTCTTGTCATTTATATAAATGTTTGGATGAAAACATAGGAGGTATAGTTAGTAAGTTTGCAGATGACACCAAAATTAGAGGTATAGTGGACTGTGAAGAAGGTTACTTAAGAGTACAACAGGATCTTGATCAAATGGGCCAATGTGCTGAGAAGTGGCAGATGGAATTTAATTTAGATAAATGCAAGGTGCTGCATTTTGGGAAAGCAAATCTTAGCAGGACTAATGCACTTAATGGTAATGTCCTGGGGAGTGTTGCTGAACAAACAGACCTTGGAGTGCAGGTTCATAGTTGTTTGCAAGTAGAGTCACACCTAGAGAGGTAGGGAAGAAGATGTTTGGTATGCTTTCCTTTATTGGTCAGTGTATTGAGTGTAGGAGTTGGGAGGTCAAGTTGCAGCTGTACAGGATGTTGGTTAGGCCACTTTTGGAATATTATATGCAATTCTGGTCTCCCTCCTATTGGAAAGATTTTGTGAAACTTGAAGGGACCCAGCTATGCTTGCCTCTTTATCGGGTATGTGGAACAGTCCACCTTCCGCAGTTACACTGGCATCACCCCCCACCTGTTCCTCCGCTTAATCGACTCTACCTCGTGCTCCCATGAGGAGGTTGAAATGTTCATTAACTTCACTAACACCTTTCATCCCAACATCAAATTCACCTGGACCATCTCGGACACCTCCCTCCCCTTCCTGGACCTCTCCATCTCCAACTTCGGCAACTGACTAACCAAGAACATCTACTACAAGCCCACCAACTTCCACAGCTATCTAGACTACACCTCTTCCCACCCTACCTCCTATAAAAACGCCATCCCCTATTCTCAATTCCTCTGCCTCTGCTGCATCTGATACCAGGATTACCAATTCCACCTCAGAAAATCCCAGATGACCTCCTTCTTCCTACCTCACAATTTCCCTTCCCACATGGTCGACGATGCCCTCCAGTACATCTCCTCCACTTCCCGCACCTCCGCCCTCGAACCCTTCCCTTCCCAACGCAACAAGGACAGAAATGCCCGGTCCTCACCTTCCACCCCACTAACCTCCTTATATATTGTATCATCCTCTGCCATTTCAGCCACCTACAAATGGACCCCACCACCAGAGATAGATTTCCCTCCCCACCCCTATCAGCAATCCAGAAGGACCATTCCCTCCGTGTCTTCCTGATCAGATCCACGACCCCCCACCATCCTACACCCTACTCCTGGCATCTTCCCCTGCCACAGCCGGAAGTGCAAAACCTGCACCCACACCTCCACCCTCACCTCCATCCGAGGCCCAAAAGGATCCTTCTATATCTGATAGAAATTTATCTGTACTTGCACTCATGTCATCTACTGTATCCGTTGCACCCGATGTGGTCTCTACATCGGGGAGATAGGATGCCAGCTTGCAGATCATTTTAGACAACATCTCTGGGACACTCGCACTGACCAACCACACCACCCCATAACTAAATACTTCAACCCCCATTCCCACTCAGCCAAGGGCATGCACATCTTGGCCTCCTCCACCGCAAACCCTTATCACCTAATACCTGGAGGAAGAACGCCTCATATCCCATCTTAGGACCCTGCACACGTGGGATCAATGTGGATTTCACCAGTTTCTTCATTTCTCCTCCCCCCACCCACCTTATCCCAGTCCAAAGCCTCTAACTTGGCATTGCCATCCCGACCTGTTCATCACCTTACCCATCTATCCACTCCACCCTCCTATCTGACCTATTACCTTCTCCCCACATCTTCATCAACCTATCATGTTCTCAACTACCTTTCCCCCAACCCCACCCTCCCTCCTATTTATCAGGCCTCATTCCTGATGAAGGACTTATGCCCGAAACGTCGATTCTCCTTCTAGGATACTGCCTGACCTGCTGTGTTTTTCCAGCACTGCACTCTCAATTCTGATCTCCAGCAGCTGCAGTCCTCATGTTTTCATAGATGGAAAGCAGTGACTACACTTGTCCAATTCCTAGGATTCCTGGATTGCTGTATGAGGGGCGATTAGATCAATTAGATCTGCATTCCCTGTTTGTCTTGGCTGGCGCTACAAAACAAGGGTCATAGTTTCAAAGAGTGTTGAGCTAATGAAATTCTCTACCACAAAAGGCTGTGGCACTGAAGATATTTAAGAAAGAAATAGATTCCTAGAGGCTAAGCCTGTCCTTGAGTATGAGGAGAGAGCAAAGGTATGGCACTGAGAAAGAGGATCAGCCATGATCATGGTGATTTGTGAAGCACACTCGATGGGCCAAATCGCCTTCTCCTCTTCCTATTTTTAAAGGAGGAAAGAGAGGTAGAGAGGTTTAGGGAGGAAATTACCATAGCTTAGTGTCTAAAAGCAGTGAAGGAACAGCCCCCAGTGGTGGGATGAAAGTTATAAGGTTATACAAGAGGCCTGAATTGAAGGCACAGCAGATTTTCAGACTGTTGTAAGACTGCAGAGATATATTGAGCCAATGCCAGTTTGGGATTTGAACATATGCAATTTTTAAACTTATAGCATTAGTGATTTGGAAATCTGTGGGGTTCTTAAAAACACAAAAGTGGATAAATCTCCAAGACCTGATCAAGTGTATCCCAAGATGTTGTGAGAAGCTAGGGAAGATATTGAAGGACCCCTAGCAGAGATATTTGCGTCATGTATAGCTATGGGTGAGGTGCCCGACGACTGAAGGGTGGCTAATTTTTTTGCATTAACTGAAGAAAGGCTGTAAGGAGAAGCCCGGGAACTGTAGACCAGTGAGTCTGAAATCAATGGTGACTAAGTTGTTGGAAGGGATTCTGACAGATAGGATTTATATGCATTTGGAGAGGAACTAACTGATTAAGGAGTGTCAACATGGCTATCTGCAAGAGAAATCATGTCTCGCAAACATGACTGAATTTTTTGAGAAAGTGACCAAGAAGGTAGATGAGGGCAAAATAGTAGATATTTGAAAAGGTTCTGCATCATAAATCAGTTAGTAAAGTTAGATCACATTGGATTCAGGGACAGCTTGCCAATTTACAGAATTGGCTTGAAGGTAGGAGGCAGAGGGTGGTGGTGAAGGTTTGTTTTTTTGGATTGGAGGCCTGTGACCACCACTGTTGTTTATCATTTATATAAATGATTTGGGTGAGAGGTTTTAAAGTAGGGTTAGTAAGTTTGCTGATGACACCAGAATTGTTGGGATTGTGGATATTGAGGAAGATTATCTAAGATTACAAAGGGATTCTTGATTAATTTGGACCAATGGGCTGAGGAGTGGCAGATGGAGGTTTAATTTGGATAAATGTGAGGTTTTGCAGTTTTGGCAAGACAAACAAGGGCAGGACTTATACAGTTAATGGTAAGACTCTCAGTAGTGTTATTGAACAGAGAGACCTAGAAGTTCAGGTGCATAACTCATTGAAAACGGTGTCACAAGTAGACAGTGTGGTGAAGAAGGTGTTTAGCCTGCTTGTTTTCATTGCTTAGAATGTTGTGTATAGGTATTGGGGGATCATGTTGCAATTGTAAAGGATGTTGGTGAGGCCACTCTTGGAATACTGTGTACAGTTCAGGTCACCCTGATATAAGAAGATATTGTTAAATTGGAGAGGGTTCAGAAAAGATTTACAAGGATGTTGTAAATCTTGGGGGGTTTGAGTTTTGAGGAGAGGCCGGATAATCTAGGACTTCTTTCACTGGCGTTTAGGAGATTGAAGGCTGAACCTATAAAGGTGTATAAAATTGTGAGAGGCATAACTAAGATGAATAGCAACGGTCTTTTTCCTAGGGGAGGTGAGTTCAAAACTAGAGGACATATTTTTAGGGTAAGAGAAGAAAGATTTAAAAGGGACCTGAGGGGCAACTTTTTCACCCAGGGGGTAGTTTGTATGTGGAATGAACTGCCAAAGGAAGTGATAGATGCAGGTACAATTACAATATTTGAAAGACAGTTGGACAGATAAATGAATAAGAAAGATTTAGAGAGATATAGGCCAAATGCAAGCAAATTGGAATAGTTTAGTTTAGGAAACTTGCTTGGCTTTGATGAGTTGGACTGAAGGGTCTGTTTCCATTCTGTATGACTTTATGATTCCATGACTTATAGGGAAACTGAACATGATGTGACTTAATTATCATATGAGAAGCAGGAATTTGGTGAGTTTAAATTTATGGAAGTTTGAAAACGGAAGAAGACAAAGAAAGAACCTTGACATTTTATTATAATTTAGAAAAGTCACAGACGGATATTGAATATGGTAAATGATGCATCACCACACCTGACAAAAGAGCAGTGTTCCGAAAGCTTGTGATTTCAAATAAAACTGTTAGACTATAACTTAGTGTCATGTGACTTCTGACTCTGTCCACCTTAGTCTAACACTGGCACCTCCACATCATACTGAAATTTATTGATTGATTTATTGTCATGTGTACTGAAGGACAGTGAAAAGCTTTGTTTAGGAACAACACAGGCAGATCATAGTAAGCTGGGATATACAGATCAGAAGTTGTAAAAAGACTTAGACAAAGGCATACAGGTTACATTGCACAGGGTGTGTGCTAGGCTAGATCAACATTAGCAAGGTCAGCATTATTTGAGACTAATTATGGCTGGGAAAAAGCTGTTCCTGAACTTGCTGGTGCATGTATTCCAGCTTCTGTATCTTCTGCCTGACAGAAGAGATTGTAGGAGATCATTACAGGGTCTTTGCTGATGTTGGCAGCCTTTCCACAGCAGCAAGCTGTGTGAAGGGAGTCCGTGTATGGAAGGGTGGCTTCCATATTGGAGTGGGTGAAGCACACAACCTTTTGTAGTTTGTTACAGTCCTGTGTAGAGCAGTTTCCATACCAGACCACTATGCATCCAACATATGTTTTAGGATGTGTTTTTCTTTCAGAAGGCTAAGAAATGTTGTTGGAGTACAATAGCAGCACTGTTAGATATTCTCTGTCTGAAGTGGAAATCTTTTCCTTTTTACAGCATTAGTATGATAAAGCCTTTGATCGACATTAACTGATAGTACAAAGAATTCAGACTTGCTCTCTCCAAAACTGAATTGACTATTGCCCTCTTAACTATTTTATAATCAAAACAATGGTAGAACCTCATCACTGTCATGTTCTTCCCAGATATCAGGACCATTTCCAGGTCAGGATCCCAATCTCTGGAACAGCAGGTCTCCACATCCTTACCAGAACATTCCAATCAAGAGCCTGCCTCTGAGCTTCCCAATCAATTCAGAAGGGCAGAAGGGATAATGCAGCAATTTGTCAGAGGAATGGTTTCTAATTGAAGGGATCACAACATACTTTGGAGAAGTTCGCCAGCACTTCGACTTTTTAAGTTGCAACAACTGCAAGAATGGTGATAAGAACCTGGGAAAGCCAATCCCTCGAACTTCCACAATCAGAGGTTCAGTGATGGAGCTGGAACTCTGCAATAGGATGCTGTCTGAAAAACAGCCAAGCAGACATGGATAGAAGTGGCTGTTCAGGAGATCATGGACTAAAAGGATGCAGGACCTCATGAGGATATAGCAAGTGTGTGGCACAATACTATCAGGTGCCAATGCTCATCCTCCTGCTTCTCCTACACAATACACCTCAAACTAACTCCACTCACTCCTCTCTTTCCATGCAGCTCAAATGCTCACTGGCATGTTATTACTGCTGATCCAATAGTCAATCACTGATGAACTCCATGGCTTCATACATTTAAAATAACAAAATGCATTAAAAGTTATAAAATAGACATTACCACATAGCAGCTGATTTCTTCAAGTGCAACCTATACAATCCAGCCAGATTGAACTGATGGCAGTCACAACAAGGTATGCACACAGCACCTGGAGTCCTTAAACATGAAGTTTCTTAAAGGCAAAGTGCACATTTAAAAAACCCACTGAACTGCTAAAACTTGGACTCGCTGTATCAATTGCCCACTTATGCTCATGCCAAACCAGGGAGCATCTCCACGCTTTTGAACTCCAATATTTGCATTCCAACACACATCTCTAGTGCTTTCTCTCCTGCAGGAGTTGGGGATAGAAGGTTGTAGCAGACAGGGGGGATGTGCCTCCATGACAGTCATCTTATTGAACACATTGCCATATGTTCCACTGTAAATGTGGTAGGCATCATAAAGCTGCAGATGTTTGCACCCAGTTGCTGTCACAGCCTGAGGCTCAAGAGAAGTGATCTTGCATCTCAGGATAGTTGGTCCATTACTTTTAGACCACTTTTCACTACATCTCCAATTCCATACCCTCTCCTTATAGGGGAACATGTGGCCACACAAAAGTTAGTTGAGCCTACTGTGAATACTGTTACAGTGGAAAGTTCTCCACCCTATTCTTCAGTGGAAAGGGATGCTGCAACGAAAAAAGCTGCTCCTGTGCCAGTCTGAAGGAAAATGTAACTGTGTGAGGGTGAGGTTTTGGTCAAGTGTATTGTCTTTCCAGCCAGTTGGCACACATTGGCCAAGCAATAACAGCATTCAGTAATAACAGAACATGTGCTCTACAAGGCAACCTCACAGCCTGCCCGGTTTCTGCGGCTAATGAGTGCAACTGAATACAGATTCTATCCCTGAGCCTGTACCTCCCACTGTGCTCTCAGCTTCTTCACACCATGGATGAGGACACAGTGTGAGACTTTTCCACATATTGGTAAACAGAAATTCTCTGGGAAAATCCTTATGTATTGGCTTTCTAAGTGATTTAATTGAATGCTGTTGGGCAGGTGGCTGCCTGTACATTCACTCCTGCCTGGCTGAAGTGGGAAAATGTTGGAACACATTGAGTTACATATATGTTAGCAGTTTTCTGATTCCCTCTCCATCATCCCCAAAACCTAGCCCATTCCCTCCAAACATAAAATTGAGGATAATTTCTCCCAATGAACTAGGATGAGTCTAAAGAATGGAATGAGGTGAAAAAAAGAAAAGGAAACTAAATATCTGAAAAAGGTTCCAATCCTTTGAAAACATAACTAGTAAATCCATCAATCTTAAAAATTTACATGATCCTGTTTGGGGAGAGAAAATAATTTAAAATAGCTTATGATTACTTAGACTTTGAAAAAAATGATTTATTCAAGACCTTATAACATATATATTTCATTGCATCTCAGCAAAGATTTTGTTGCAAGCACATAATAGGTTTGTAAAATTTTAACAATGATTTATTTTGACATTCTGTTGACACTTGGCCTGCAGCTTTACAGTCCTGACAGGTTGGCTTTTTTCATACAGACATTCTAAATACAGATGTTGAATCTAAGTATAACATTACAAAATGATAACATACATATGCACTGACAATGTTGGTTGCAGTGTAGAATCACATGCCTTGTTATTTCAAGATTTAGGTGAAGGAAAATTGCTTTACAATTGGTTGTTTTAATTGCAAGTAGAGAGACTTTTTTTTGCTTTTCACAAATAATATGTAAAGATCATTACAGGCATTGCATGAATCTTATAATTGTCTGTTAGAGCTGCAAATGAGTACACTCCAGTATTTTAAAGGCACAAATAGTGGGCCAGAATTTGTTGTAGCAGGACACCTAATGATGCTTGTCATTAAATAGTCTTGCCTTTGCACCCTTCAGCTCAAAAAACGTTTGCTCACAGAATTGCTAAAATATGAGCTGATAACGATGTAAAGTAGGAAGTAGCTGTCCGAATTTGAGTGAACAGGATAATAGTGAATTTCTCTTTGATGAGATTTAAGGATTGGGAAGGAAAATGAATTAAAGAGTGAATTTAATACGGGAAAAGAATAAGGTAAGAAGGATTGAATGAAGAGAAGGAGAGAAATAAAGACAGAAAGCAAATGTAAGACATCTCACATTTAAAATGAGATATTCATAAAATCTCCCATCAACATTCAAAATCTGTAGGCATGAGATTCCATAGAGCCAAAAAGTTTGATTGGTAATAACTAACAAGTATCATGCCACCAAGATTATCTTTACACTTTAGTCATTGGTTTAAATCTGCAATGAGATTAGTTCATACCTATCACCCTGATGCAGCAGTTTCATGACATCCAATACCCATTCCAATGTTGATGGAGATGGCAAGATCCTGTTTGTGAATCTTGCAGAGGAGTTCTGCAACTTTAACAACAACTTTTGGATATTCAAAATGAACACTTGTTCCCCAATTTTTTGTGATTTTGTGCAGATATCTCAAATGTTTTTGCCCCCAGGTGGGAAGGCATGAATTAGTTCCACTTTTTAATTCACACCATCTCTAGATTGTCACAGCAAGAGTAATTTAAAAAGGATCCTCTGCATAGTGCACCTTTTGCTGAGACTGTGGTGCTGGAAAAGCACAGCAAATCAGGCAGCATCCGAGGAGCAGGAGAATAGATGTTTTGGGCATAAGCCCTTCATCAGGAATGAGCTCAAAACGTCAATCCTCCTGCTCCTTGGATGCTGCCTGACCTGCTGTGCTTTTCCAGCATTACACTCAACTCTGATCTTCAACATCTGCAGTCCACACTTTTTACTTTGTGCACCTTTTCCTAATCCAAATGTATCTGAATGTTTAAAGGAGCCAAACTAACCTTGATTTCTTGAATTAAAGAAAGTCTGAGTATATTAGCTACCAAACACAGAAAATAAAAATGGTGTAGATATACACACAGATTGGAAATTTCAATTTAGTAATAAGGTGACAATTAAAAGACATATGAATCAGTCTCTAAATTCTGTTAACAATGAATAATGCAAATTTGTAGCCACTAAACTAGACAATACCAGTAATGCTGATATCTGTCATGGAGCTGTTGTTTTCAAGATTCTTGGCTCCACAGTTAGCTGATAGGATTTTGTCCTGCTTCCTTCATGACAATAACTTCACTGATTTGCCTGGTTTCAGCAATCAGAGAGAGAGAGATAAAGAAAGTCTTATTTTTATTTGTTGTACAGAGGTTTCTAGTGGCTGTCTTCAAGCTGTAATCTTCATAAAACACGAGTTTGCACCAGCAGATAAGCCATAAAACACACAGAGCAGGAGTTACAGTTGGTTTTTAAGCCCCTTTTTACTTGAAGAGTAAAATAGAAAAAAGTTTGAGGTTTGAGACATAACTCAAGGAAGTTGGCTTCCTGCTGAGTCAGGAAGTCACCCCTCATCATCTCTTCATATACATCTGTGTGAAGTTTGTCTAGTTTTGAGCCTTGTAGTCCAAGGTGAAGTAGATTTCATTCGTGGCCTCTGTTAGTCTTATCCAGGAAGACTGCATGGATGTAGCAACTGATCTCAGTGCCCAGCGCTTCTAGGCCACAGATGCATAACGTCAGCCAAGATTCTTGCCTTATTATCATTACCCAATGACAAGAAGCAGAAAATGCTTGTGTGTGCATATGCACTGTGAACATTGATTAAAAACTGAATCTGGCTTGGATCCAATGCTTCTCATCATCTGTAAACTGTCATTCACAATCTCGGCATACACATAAAGGAAAAAGTAACTGAGGATGCCTCACCCAGCAAAATGAGTGTATGAGCTTTTCCTCATGTCATGGTTAATGCCACTCATTGATTGATTACTTTGATTAATCAACAATTCTGATTGAAAGTATCATGGGGATATACAGGAAGGTAAATGGTGAAATAGAATTTTCAACAATTCATTAGATTGCTTTGAGGGGACCATGTGAATAAAAAGCGATGATGTGAAATGGGGATGGCAAAGATAAAAATCTTTGTTTTTGTGACATATTACTCTTCAGACATGTTCATAAACTTTCCCCCGTTTCACTGTATGGTTTTATGTTGTGTTGCTATAGCTATCTCATAGCACTCTTCAAAAATAACCATATAATGTTTGAAAGTATTTTCACAGAAAGGAGCTGAGAAGACATTGTATTCACATAGCTCTTTCAATGCTCGACAACATCTGAAAATGCTTTATACTAGATGAATTTCTTTTGAAATATGGAAAACGTGGCAGCCAAGATGTACCAAACCATCTCATGAAATGTCTCATAAGATAACTGACCCGATGATCCGTTTTTGAGAGTTCTTAAAATGAATGAACTAAGTATAAATCCTTTTGAAATCTCAAAAATATACAAAGGCATTTGGCCATTAGATTTTGATGATTGCATGAATAGCAAAAACCAATTGTGTAATTGGTCCCCTAAAGCCACCTATTGCTGGTTGACAAGGAGTGTCTTGTTCGTGCTATTTCATATCATATCATGACAGTGTTACTGATAATACAAAATTTGAGTATATGCTGCCAAGGATTAGATTGTCTTTGTTGGCCAACACAAGCGCACCAGCAGCTGTGTGACAGCAAGCAGAATGTGTTACCTTTCCCACTGGCAAATCTTCAAACACAGTTTTGCTGGTGTGACTACTCACTGTTATATGTAAAGAAAAACACTATTTTCTTCCCACTGACAGGCACATTGAAAAGCCAATAAAAAGCTTGACAAAAATGAAATAAAATGGCTGCAGAAAAACAAATGTGTCACAATAATAGCATAATTAGAAAGACACAGAATGTATATTTCCATATCCTTTGCAGTTTTTCGGCACTAACTTTAATCCTGCTTGTAACATCACATTGGCAGTTTGTTAGATTCTTGACAAGGAGTCTATTTGGAATTTAATTAATTTAGCAGCGTTGCTAGAGATCACTCACATTGATCTTGTAGGCATTATTTTATAGTAACAATGCAACTGAAGACATTCAAATAAGAGACAGGTAGCTGCAAACTATGCACAATCCTTTAGAAGGGAAACAGTGAGGCATTTAAATCTGATGTACCCTAGTGACAAAGGAAATAGAAATTAAAATAAACAGAAAGAAAAGGCTGTGACAACTTTCAGGAGCAAGATTTAGTTAATAAACAAGATTTGAGATAGTACATCAGTTCTGAGGAAGGGTCACCAGACCTGAAACATTAACCATGATTTATTTTCTCAAGTGCTGCCAGACCTGCTGAACTTTTCCAGCAACTTCTGTTTTTGTTTGAGAAAGTGAATGTGGGAACTGACAAAATTTGATATGGGAGACAAAGAACTGTTCAAAGAAGAGACTAGCGAATGACATTAAATCCGACCCTAAAACATTCCTGTAAATTCGTAAAGCATAACCAATTAGCTGGGAAAAGATGGACCTATTGACAGTCGAATAAAAGCAAAATATTTTGGATGCTGGAAATCTGAATAAAAAAAACTGCTGGAGAAACTCAACAGGTCTGGCAGCATTTGAGGAAAAAGAAACAAAATTAATGTTTTGAGAATGGTTTGGCTCTTCTCCAGAACTGAAAAGTGTTGGAAAATAGGTTCTTGCCATTGCTACCTTTGAGTTGTTTTATCTGAAAAAGAATCTATGAAAAACAAAAATGTATTTTCCAATACATTTCATTTCTGAAGAAGAGGCATACTGGACTCGAAACATTAACTCTGTTTCTCTGTCCACAAAAACTGTCAGATCTACTATGTTTCTTCAGCATTCTTCCATTTGTTTCAGCCTATTGACAATATTCAGTATGACTCAGTTTGCATTTGCCTGTGATTCTCAGGGTTCAAGTTTCACTGCAGGACTTGAGCAGAAAAACCAAGATTGACATTTTACTGCCAGACTGTCAGAGGCAATGTTTTCTTGGATGAGCTGTAAATTAAGGATGCTTGGTTTGAGGTAAAATATTCCATGGTCCGATTTTGATGAACTGCAGGGAGTCATTACTGTTGTCCCTCAATTAACATTACCCAAAAAAAGCCAAATTATCTGCTCATTGGGGTTTTTGGGAGCTTATTGAGTGCAAATTAGCTAGTGTTTTCAGCAGTACTTAACTGACTGTAAAATGCTTTAAGATGTCTGGTGTTCATGGAAATTGCTATATAATTGCAAGTAATTCCTTTTTATTAAGATCTGAAAAGGGAAAATCTTCACTGAGAGTCACGGGTCATGGTTAGAGTGTTAAGCGAATACTTTGCTTCCTTGTTTTACAAAGGAAGCAGACAATGCACAATAATAGAGGAGGGGGAAGTTAAGTAACAGTTTGTAATAATGAAAGCATACTATAAGATTTAACAAAATTGAAATTTGCTGGATGAAATACATTCATCTTACCGGAAGAAACAAAGATAGAAATAGCAGAGACATTGGTTACAATCTTTTCTATATTTATTGGGTAGAGGAGCAATGCCAAAAGTTTGGAAGATTGCTGATGTTCCACTACTATTTTAAAAAAAGGGAGAGGAATAAACCTTGTTGCTGGGGAAGTTATTACAGATCGTTATCAGAAAAAAAACAGTATTTCATTAGGATGATTAAAGATTAACCAAGAAGAGCAAGAATGGATTTTTTAAAGGCAAATGTTGTTTGACTAACTTGGTTGAATTCTTTGTTGAGGTAACACAGAATATTAATGAATGCACTGCAGTAGGTTTGTAGATAGGGACTCCTGACATTCAACAAAGCATCACATGGAAAAGCTATTAAAAAAAAGTAGAAATCCGTTGAAATAAAGGAAAACGTGCAGGATATATGAATTTGACAAGAAGCAAGGGTGATTCTGAGAAATGGACTGCAGAAATGTTCTTCAAGCATTCATTTTTGATTCATTGTTCTTTTCCCATTTTTATGAACAAATGGATTCAACAGTATGGAGTAGTGTTATTAAGTTTACAGATGATGCGGTGAAGCATGACTTAGGATGCGTGGATTGGAAAAATAGGTTTCAAGGGAAGAACACAAATGATATGTGGAGATTGTTCAAGGAACAGCTATTGGGTGTCCTTGATAAGTATGTACCAGTCAGGCAGGGAGTAAAGGGTCTTGTGAGGAAGTCGTGGTTTAATAAGGAATTGGAATCCTTTGTGAAAGGGAAGAGGGCGGCCTATGTAAAGATGAGGCGTGAAGGTTCAGTTGGGGCGATTGAGAGTTATAAGGTAGCCAGGAAGGATCTAAAGAGAGAGCTAAGAGCAGCGAGAAGGGGACATGAAAAGTCCTTAGTTGGTAGGATTAGGGAAAACCCAAAGGCTTTCTATGGGTATGTCAGGAATAAAAGGATGACTAGGGTAGGTATCGGTCCAGTCAAGGATAGTAGTGGGAAGTTGTGCGTGGAGGCGGAGGAGATTGGAGAGACACTAAATCAATACTTTTCGTCAGTATTCACTCAGGAACAGGACACTGTTGCTGATGTGAATATTGAGTCACAAGTGATTAGAATGGATGGCCTTGAGGTATGTAGGGAAGAGGTCTGGGGAATACTGGAAAGGATGAAAATAGATAAGTCCCCTGGGCCTGATGGCATTTATCCTAGGATCCTCTGGGAAGCTAGGGAGGAGATAGCGGAGCCATTGGCCTTGATTTTTATGTTGTCATTGTCTACAGGAATAGTGCCAGAAGACTGGAGGATAGCGAATGTGGTCCCCTTGTTCAAGAAGGGGAGTAGGGATAGCCCGAGTAACTATAGGCCAGTGAGTCTCACTTCTGTTGTGGGCAAAGTCTTAGAGAGAATTGTAAGGGATGCGATTTGTGAACATCTGGATAGGAATAATGTGATCAAGGATAGTCAGCATGGTTTTGTGAAGGGCAGGTCGTGCCTCACAAACCTTACTGAGTTCTTTGAGAAGGTGACCAAGGAAGTGGACGAGGGTAAAGCAGTAGATGTGGTGTATATGGATTTTAGCAAGGCGTTCGATAAGGTACCCCATAGTAGGCTAATGCAAAAACTACGGAGGTATGGCATTGAGGGTGCATTAGAGGTTTGGATTAGGAATTGGCTGTCTGGAAGGAGACAGAGAGTAGTAGTTGATGGTATAGGTTCATCTTGGAGTGCAGTTACTAGTGGTGTTCCACAAGGATCTGTTTTGGGACCATTGCTGTTTGTCATTTTTATAAATGACCTAGAGGAGGGGCTTGAAAGCTGGGTGAACAAGTTTGCAGATGACACGAAAGTTGGTGGAGTTGTGGACAGCGAAGAAGGATGTGGCAGGTTACAGCGGGATATAGACAACTAGCAGAGCTGGGCAGAAAGGTGGCAAATGGAGTTCAATGTAGCTAAGTGTGAAGTCATTCACTTTGGTAGGAGTAACAAGAAGATGGATTACTGGGCTAATGGTAGACTACTTGGTAGTGTGGATGAGCAGAGGGATCTTGGTGTCCATGTACACAGGTCTCTGAAAGTTACCACCCAGATAAATAGTGCTGTGAAGAAGGCATATGGTATACTGGGCTTTATTGGTAGAGGAATTGAGTTCAGGAGTCCTGAGGTCATGTTGCAGTTGTATAAGACTCTGGTGCGGCCTCATCTGGATTATTGTGTGCAGTTTTGGTCGCCATACTATAGGAAGGACGTGGAGGCATTGGAACGAGTGCAGAGGAGGTTTACCAGGATGTTGCCTGGCATGGTAGGAAAATCGTATGAGGAAAGGCTGAGGCACTTGGGGCTGTTCTCATTGGAGAAAAGAAGGTTTAGCGGAGATTTGATAGAGGTGTACAAGATGATTAAGGGTTTAGATAGGGTTGACAGTGAGAACCTTTTTCCGCTAATGGAGTCAGCTGTTACTAGGGGACACAGCTTTAAATTAAGGGGTGGTAGGTATAGGACAGATGTTAGGGGTAGATTCTTTACTCAGCGGGTTGTGAGTTCATGGAATGCCCTGCCAGTAACAGTGGTGGACTCTCCCTCTTTATGGTCATTTAAGCGGGCATTGGATAAGCATATGGAGGTTATTGGGCTAGCGTAGGTTAGGTAGGCTTTGGTCGGCGCAACATCGAGGGCCGAAGGGCCTGTACTGCGCTGTATTTTTCTATGTTCTATGTTCTATAAGCAAATAATGATATATAGACACACATAGAGTGAAAAAAGTACAAACTACATCATCCTTGGAAGATCTAATAATTAGTCAAAGGAATGTGTGACCATTGATAATGGGGGCAAATATATGAAGTTCATGAACCTTTGATTCTAAATGTGATTCTTGTCTCAGTTAACCTACTTTCTGAAAGAGCCAAGCATCTGTCAATCTTTTCTTTTCAGAACTATGGAAGTCCATATCTCTTGTATAGACTGCTTGACACACAATAACTCTTCTAGCCTCAAAGGAAAGCTTTCTCATTTTTATTGCATGAGGAATGCAACGGAGGTCCCTCTTTTCAGATATCTGGCATTGGTCTCAGAGGTGCTATTGATGTGATCATTAGAACAAATTGTCCCAAGTAGTTCTTAGAAGCCACATGCAACTTTGATGTTGAGGCTGACCTTCACAAGATCTTTCAAAGAATTGTTTTCTTACCACTTTTGATTTCACCAATACATAGAAGTTGTGTCTGGCATCCAGATTTCTCTCAGGTTCTTGCTGTTTAGAAATCACTGTTTAAGCCAAAGCTGCAGTATTCTGGACAAAGCAGATGCAGGTACACGCAGGATGTGTTATTATTCAAAACTAGGTGGAAATGTATGTTATGAAAATAATTTAAAAAGAACTTCAAGGGGATTTGGACAGGTTGAATGAGTGGGAAAGAACATCATACAATATAATTTGAATAAATTTGAGATTATCCAATTTGTTAAGAGGAATGATGAGTTGAGATTTTCTTAATTGGTGAGAAGTTGGAAAGTGTTGATGTTGAAAGGGACCCATGTCTCCTTGTTTATTAGTTAATAAAAGCTAACATGCAGATTAGGAAGACAAGTGGTATGTTGGCCTTTATTTCATGACATTTCAGTACAGGAGTTGAGATGTCTTGCTGCAATTGTACAGAACTTGGATGAGCCTGTTGCTGGGGTACCATGTGTTGTTTTTGTCCCCTTACCTAAGGAAGGATATGCTTTTCAGAAAGTGAGTGCAGTGGAGGTTCAACGGACTAATTCTTGGGTTAGAGAAACTATCTTATGAGGAACAATTGAAGAGAGTGAACCTGTATTCTTTAGAATTTAGAAGAATGAGAGGTGATCTTGTTGAAACTTAACATTTTTTTTAAAAGAGTTGGACAAGGTGGATACAGAAAGGATATTTGCTCTGGCTTATGGGCTGGAAGTATCGAACCTGTGGATCCAGAATAATAAATAGGCTATTTAGGAAGTTGAAACCAAAAGAGAAAATGCTGGAAAATCTCAGCAGGTCTGGCAGCATCTGTGAGGAGAGAAAAGAGCTGACATTTTGAGTCTAACTGACCCTTTGTCAAAGCTTCTTCAGTCAGAGGGTGGTGGACATTCAGAATTCTCTACTCCAGAGGCTCTCCATGCTCAACCAGGAATTAATAGATTTCAAGATATTGAAGAAATCAAAGAATATGCGGCTAGTGCAGTAAAATGGTATTTCAGTTGGAAGATCAGCTGTTAATTAGTTGAATGGCAAAGAAAACTGAATAGCAAATGGACTACTCTTTCTTATATTACCTTTATTACTGGAATCCCACTTGGTGTTTAGCCAGATTCACAAATATACCCTGTAATTGGTGACTGGAGCCAGAGTGAGTGCCTAGTGAGAACAATCTATGCTGCCAGTGATAGGGTGCTGGGGTAGGAGATATTATGATAATAAGATGGATAATAGAGGGAAGTTCCACATTTGCCAGCTGTTGGGGATGTAGAGACAGCTGCACAATGACTGAGTGGAATGCCAGAGGGACTTTCCACATTGATCGAGAAGAAAATTGATGGGAGAATGGGAGGACTGCAGATGCTGGAGAGTCAGAGTCGAAAGGGTGGCACTGAAAAAGCACAGAGAGTCAGGCAACATCTGAGGAGCAGGAGAGTTACTGTTTCAGGCATAAGCCCTTCATCAGGAATGGACAGAAAATTGATGGGCTAGATTTACGTTTTGAACACACTACTGTGACAAGTTTTCTGAAATTAACATAATTTAAATATTAGTTAACAGGCAAAGGAATTTTCAAATTAAAAACATCTTTAAAGAGTTGTATTAACAAAGGTATCCCTCATACGGTTAAAATGAACACATACATTACTTCCTGCACAATTGTGGCACCAAGTGTAATTTCACTGTCTTTCAAACCCTGCTTTCTTTTTGAGGATCCATTATTTCTCACTCAACCATTTCATTCCTTGTCATAGCCACACGCCAGTGAAGCTCTTGGATCTGTTTGCCACAGATAAAATGAACATCTGTGAATACTGTCTCACTCAAGTCATCACAGTTCTGAAGTGATGGAGTCCCCAAAGGTGCCAGTATCTGAACTCCTTTAGTTGAACTTTAGTCTGACAATACCGAAATAGCGGATCTTCTCTAATCCATAATCCATTGCTCTGCCTGACTTCACCTCTCTTCTCTTTAGAAATACAAACACACAGTAACAGTCTTTGCCATATTCTGACAGATCTGCTTCAATATAGGATTGTTCAAAGACTGCCAAATAGAAAACATTTCCATTCAAAAGGAGCAAGGAGCGAGGTTCATAGTAATCAGCTGAAGGAGGGGGGATTTTATGGTGAAGGGGAAGGATGGTAATCGGTGGTGGGGTCCACATGATTAGGAGCTGGTGGGGGTGAGACCAGGGAATCAATGCTACTCTTGTAGGGTATTGAAGAGTGAACTTCTGTTCCTCCTGAAACACTAGGATCAGTGACCTGGAATGCCATTGGTTGGAGCTACATGCTTGTAGTTTCCCAAATGCTAACACCTCAAATACACTATTCTTGATAATGGGTGGAGTTAAAATCCTGTCTGTAGTTAAAACCCAAACTTATGACAGCTTTGCAAGTCAGCTTTTATCTTTGATGTTCCGATATAATGTGAAAATATAATAACAGCTTCATTTGTTTTTTTCTTAATATACCATAATTGCACTGGCTCCTCAGCCCATCTCCCCTAAGGACAAAGTGTATTCTCTAACATTGTAAATTGTCAATGTGTTGACAGATTTCATAAAATAGAATTCAAACAACTCTGGTTTTAGGCCAATACTGCCAACAATATATTTCTGTTTTGGCCCAGTGTCTCATCTTCACAGTAAAGTGCCTGAGGTTTGCATTCTCAAAGTGTTCTATCTAGAACATTAGAGCAGTATTATTATAATTGTAAAACCTGATCTCAGTGGAAACTCCACTGTACCCAGTAAACGTTAAATCCCGATATTTGAATCTCTGATAAGAAGAAACTAATTTGCAGTGTGGCTTTTACTTTCTCCAAATAATTGTTTTTATGAGTTAATTTTGTGTCCAAGATGTTAAAAAACATTTGGTAAGGATTTTCAAATCACCCAAATCCTCCATTTTGGAAGCAGGTGGAAGGGTCAGGAGAGTCTCCATTAATAATTAATGTTGTTGTCATTCATGACTGCCTATAGACAGTGTTCGCATCTTTCCCTATAGTCCCTACATCGTCTTCAAATTTACTTCAAAGTTCTGTTCTTCATTGTATTGATTTGAGAAGTTCAGATTCACTGCTCTGACAAATTCTACTTGATGCTAATTAGCTCATGGTCCAGCATTGTACTGAATTTATAAATTCTCATCCGCATGTTGAAAGTTCTGTATGGCCTTGCCTCTTTCTAACACAGTAACATCCTCCAGCCTTACAACTTGCCAACAATTGAGGTGTGCACCTTCAATCCTTGCATCTCCTTTGTTTCTCACACAGAAGACAAAATGGAGCTAATCTATTTCAATTGCTTCATCCAAATCCTTTCCTGCTGATCACAAAAACTTAAATTTGATCCAGCTGATTCCCAAAATAAAATGTGGTATACTTCTGTGAAAATGTGCATAGAAGAGAGAACCATCAACCATTTTAGTTTGAAGAAAATTCTGATATATCTTTATGCTGTTAAGACCTTGGCAATTGGTCAGCTATAGGAGATAGATTGAAGTGGCAGGGTGTCTTGAGGCTTAACTTGCCAACTTTCTCATTGTCAATGCACTACTCATAGTAATAGAACACTGGGCAGTAACTCTAGTCTAGTTTCTGACAGCTGGCAGATTGTGTCACAGCCAAAAATGGAAAACTTGAAAACTGTCTAATTTAATTGGCAGTGCACTGATGGCTTATTGGATGGACGTAATTGCAGAGAGTAACAGTGAGCCATTCAGACCACAACGGTCTGGGATTCAGACTGTCTGTTGCTGTCAGCTGAGATGGCAGTTAGGTTGTTGCAATGCCACATGAGGCAATAAAATAACCAGGCTTGCTTTTCCCTATTCCTATCCAAGGACCTCTGCTGGAAAGCAGATATATGTGGTTTTTGGATGAAGACCAGCCTTAGCTGTGATCTTATTGCCTCACTTGCTCCTTCCTGTCACTACTGTCAAAACACCTGCTGCCACTAACTGTCTGGTTACTCACATGGAACCTGGTCAGTCAGATTAAATTGTTAACCATGGGGCCATGTCCGAGCATGACTCAGTGTTTGCATGAGAGGTGAGGAGAAAGAGAATAAATAAGAATTATAGAACACCTTTCTAATAATCTTAAATAATAAGGAACTCTCTCTGCACAGTCTCATCTGAACATTGCCAAAAACAACAGAGCCAAACCTTGATTAGACCTAATAAAATTTCTGTTTCTCCTTCCACTCAATGCCACAAGAAAACTTGGATCCATGTAGCCTGTCTTCATGCCATCTCAAAACAAGGAAAGCTTGTTTTTTTGTTGAATTCAGTTTTCATGACCAAAACTTTGGATTTGACATTTATTCAAAAATAGCTTTGGAGCTCATTTTTAAAAAATAATTTCTCTTTTTACTTTAAGGCAATTCAGCTTGTAGGTGACCCACTGTCTTTCTTCTGTATCATGTGTTATCACCAGAGCCTGGGTGAGGTTCCCCAGTTCATTATGTTTCCAGGTGGGCTACTCCAAGCTGTTAAGCCTCTGGATGAGGAGACTCCCCATCTTTATTCACCACCCATCTCTCTTTAATTAGCTACAGCATGATTAATTTGGAAACAGATTATTTACCTGATTTAAATGAACTTAGCTTTTCAAAGGAGCCAACTTGTACAGGTTTTTTGAGATAATAAAATGATCGAGTTTATGAATCATGACACGTGAAGAAATACTAATGCAATGTACATATACACAGATTATAGATAAGAAGTGAATGTAAAAATTTAAAAGTTTGGAAAAATATGTATCCTTCTCTGAATGCTCACTAAGGATGGGCAGTTAAAGTGTACGGTCATTACAGTGGAAGGTTCCAATACATAGACATTGGCAGTTGAACAGTGGGTTTTCATGATCCTTAATTTTCTGAATTGTTTGTGATTCTGTGGTCTGATCTCGTTTAACTGTGATTGAATCCCAGCATTCCGAGTGAGAGAGCATCCTTCTGTTCTTCAGGCTTGCTGGACTCTGAGTTGGAGTCCCTTTACCTGAAACACAGGGTGACTAGAGGATAATTCTTCGACTGTATTCTTCACAGCAGGCTAATACTTGAACTAGATTTATTTTATTAAGAGATTCAATTATTATTTAAATTTTAATTCCATACAAGATCATTCTGTCCCATTAGAGTATTCTAGTAGTGTTGAAACAAGCTTTTTAATATTTGTCTTCAAACTAAAAAACTCAAAACGCATCTGCAATTTGGGACATAATCCGGAGTGAGATGGCTTAATGTTCAGCACAGGGACATTAGCTCCTCAGTGTCCTTTTGTCCACAAGAGATCAGAATTCAATTTGAAATCTCTTCAACACTTTAGAAGTTAAATTCCAAACTCTCTTCAGATGGCCACAGTTAATTTACATCTGTGTATCAGCCCACTTTTAAAAAACACATTCTGGAATTAAAAAGATCCAAAGTATGTAGGGGTTCTGGCCTATTGCCCTAACACCTGGTAGAAATAGAGGCTGTGGTCTTAAGTTAATGTCGCTAATTTAATAATCCAGAAACCCAGATAATAGCATGGGTTCAAGTCTCACCATAATTGGCAGAATTTAAATTTAAATAATAATTCAATCTCTTAACAGAAATAAATTTGGAACTGAAACTTCATCTCAATTAAGGTACAATTACTTTAACATTGATTGTCGTAAAAATATTTCCAGTGCCCTAATGTTCTTTCGAGGAGGAAATCTGCTTTGATTATCTGGTGTGGCCAAAATGTGATTTCAGAGAGACGGCAATGTGGCTGACTCTTAAGTGCTCTCGTTGTGATTTCAAACTGCTATAAAAAGTTAAAAGGAATAAAACTTGGATAATATGACATTGGCTCAGGCAGTAGAAATGCCAATGGGAAATCGAGCCCTGGGTCGATCCTTGTCCAGCAAAGTCATTCCAACTAACATTTGGGAGCTTGTCCCATTTCAGTACGACCTGAGTCATTGGCAGGATGGATTCAGGAAAAGCATTGGAACTGTGGTATGTTGTTCAGAAAGAGGTCGTCTAGGAGTTCTCAACATTTTCTCTAGACCCCATATGACATCAGATGATTCAGGAATAAGAAAACTGCTTGATGATTTTCATCCTCCTCTCTTGATGAATCATTACTCCTCCAAGGAAGCACTGAAAGATAGAAAAAAAAACACAGAATATACTCTGTGTGGGGACATTTAATGTCTTTCATGAAGAGCGATGAATGTGCTGAAGCAGTTTCTAAAGTCCAGTAAGAGTTAATGGTTTGTGAATCTAATGGATTGATAACATTCAGGCTGGGCTGGATGGTCTCAGGATACAGCATTGATATAATTTAAAGATATCATTAGATGATTTGTTATTTTTCCTTGAGAAAGCAGTTGCCACATTGATTCATTAAACACTACTTGTGTTGTGTAGATTGTCAAACAACAGGCAGTGTAAAAATTACATGGTGAATGGAGAGAGAGTGCGCACCTACTCAGGGGTCTTGTACTTTGTTGTCTCTCCTTCTGTTCCATGTTTTCAATCAAAGCAGTTTATTAAACACAAAGAAGAGATTTGGTTGGCTCATCATATGATCTGCTCTCAGCAGCTCTTATTAACCAGTTACCCAAAGGTGACCAGAACAGGTTGAATCCAGTTCAGTGGTTCAGACATGTTTTGATTATGGCCTTGTGGTTTATCTATAACAATATGCTGTTGCTGGGTTTCATTCTGCACTCTTCCTGCTACTTTCCTCCAGTTCTTTGGGTCTAGTCATCACTACAACCATATAGAAAGATATAATCTACATTGTCATCAGTGACCTTATAAAGGTTTACTAAAATAACTATTTACCAGGATCTTATTGAAACAGATTGCAGGGAAATGATAGGTCTAGGCTTTTATTCCTGTGTTCCTTCATCCATCAGGATAACTCCAAACATCAATAACTCTAGGTAGTTCTAGCAACAGAATTTAAAGTCAGACAGTCATAGAGTCAGACTCACCAGTGTCTAGTTCCCTGGCTTTTCTTTGCAGAGTTTTTTAAAGGCACAATAATAGCCTCCCTCCAGTCTTCTGACAACTCACCCATGGCTATAAATAATAAAAATATCTCTGCTAGGCGCCTCACAATTTCTTCCCTAGCTTCCACAACATCGTAGGAATCTCTTGATCAAATGATTTATTAATCTTTATAAGTTTTACGAGGTATAGCACCTCCTCTTCTGTAGTGTGGACTATTTTGAAGATGTTACTATTTAGTTTTTCCAAGTTCCCTAGCTTCCATGTCTTTCTCCACAGTAAATACTGGTGCATATTATTCATTTCATATCTCACCCATCTCCTGCGTTTCCACACATGAATGGCTTCTTTAAGGAGAGCTATTCTCTCTTCAGTTGCTCTTTTTCCCCTAATGTACTTATAGAATCTCTTTGCATTCTCCTTAACATTGCCTGCCAAAGCTATCTCATTTTCCCCTTTTATCCTGCTGACTTCCTTCTTAAGTATTCCCCTACTCCCCTTATACTCCTTGAGAGATTCATTTGATCCCAGATGAGTACACCTGACGTATGCCTCCTTCTTTTTCTTGACCAGAGTCTCAATATGGCTAGTTATCCACTCCTCCAGCCTTGCCCTTCACATTAACAGGAACATATTATCTCTGTACTCTCATTATCTCACTTTTTAAAGCCTTCCACTTGCTAGTCATCCTTTTAGCTGCAAACAGCCTTTCCCAATCAAGTTTTGAAAATTCCTGTCTAATACTGTCAAAACTGGCCTTATTCCAATTTAGAACTTTAACTTTATACAAGGCCTATCCCTTTCCATAGTTATTTTAAAACCACTGGATTTACAGTCACTGGTCACAAAGTGCTCTTCCACTAACACCTCAGTCACTTGCAATGCCTTATTTGCCAAGAGAAGATTGAGTTTAGCTCCGTTCTAGTTGACACATCTACATATTGGTAAAGAGAAATTTCTTTAACACTACTAAAACCAAAGTACACTACAAAAGACACTGCAAAAAAACTTACCAAGACAATGCTTACAATCACAAGTGAAGCCCTTTTACATTGACTTGACAAAGATCAGACCAAAACAGATGATCAGCCTGCTCTATCACAACTTCTGGCTTTTGATCAAATTACATCCTCAGCTAACTAATTTTGCAGTGAGGCAAGGCTTTTTAAAATACTCTTTCCATATGAAGAAACTGTGCATTCAAATCTTGGCACTATCCAGTCTCCAGCAAATGATCAATTTCACCATTGGTAAACATTAGAAACTTGTTTTATTTTCATCACAAAAATAGATATTGCTGGGGAAATTCAGCAGGTCTGGAATCATCTGTGGAATAAAGCAGCATTAATGTTTCAAGTCCTGTGATTATTCCTCAGGCTTGGTTTGATCAATTAACTCATTAATATTTGGATGGGTCTCCTCAGAAAGAAATTTATCACTTGCTTTTAATGAACTTTGACATAAAACTTTAGGTTGTGCTCATTGTTCACCATTTTTATGTTCAAAACACAATTCTATGATAACCACAAATTCAGCTAATAAATATCCACATTATCCACGTTTCATTGTGTCTGTTTATACAAGACTTCAACCCTTCCAGAGTTACTCTGACAGTTCAATTCATTACTGCTGAATTACAATGATTGATATAAACAAATGCATATTCCTTCAGCAGAACGCAGAAGAACTTTACAGCCAGTGACCTTTCTAATCATTAGATCATCACCAGGACTTCATATGTTTTCTCCTTTCTCATTTTGTTTAATTTAGTTTTGGCTAACCCAACACATTTTAGGTTAATATCTCTGAAGAGAAGATAGTTAATAAGTTTTTTTCCTTGGAATGTAAAGCCTGGTGCATAGCCTCAGGAAAAGGAGCCAATCATTTTGAGGGAAAATTCCTTCTGTAAAGTGTTTGTGAATCTTTGTAAATATCTTCTAGGGAGTTGTGGGTGTTTCATTGTTAAATGTATTTTAGGTTGAGATAAACACACTTTTTGTCTCTCAGGCAATCAAGGGACATGGGAATTTGTGGAAGGGGGTGGAAGTGGAATTGATGGAGGTTCAGACATGAATGTACTAAATGATGGATCTGGCTCGATGGACCATGAGATTTATTCCAGCACCTACTTCTTGTGTTCTTATATAACATTGGAAATAAGCAGCAACCAATGTGATGATGATCACTTAGTCTAATTTAATGATGCTTATTGATGGATAAATATTGTCAAGATATCAAAAAAGCTCCATTTTCTCTTCTTGGAATGGTGCCTGGGATCTTTCGCATCCATTTTAGAGAGTATACAGCATCTTTGGATTAACATGCCATCTTGAAGATGGCACCGCATTACCAATCTCAACCTAGACTTTGTGCTAAATCCCATAACGTTCTGATTCAGAAGTGAGAATGCTGCCAACTGAGTCCTGGCTGACACTTAGTCATCTTGAAGCAGTAGCTAAGAATTTTGTGGGGGTGTAACAAGCTGAAGAATTGAAAATCGTTGACCTTTTTCTCTGTCCCTCAGGGTGAACGCTGCACCATTGCCTATTTCCTGCACACGCTGTGGTGAATGGTAAAGTTTTGTTCTGTGACTGCAACTTCAAAAACTTTGAATCATCACCTGCATTTAATGCTATTAATTGCATCTTACTTGACACAGCAATTTAAGAATTGTACAACATATGATCATTAAATGTTAATTTTGTATTCATCCAATATTTAACACTTTGCATGTTGTAAGAAATTGCAATTCTTATTTTTTTTTCCAGCAGTTTCTCCTCATCTGAAAGCCTGATTCTTGCTGATATACAGTTCCACAGATGCTTATGTGACAGGAAATGTGTTCAAGCTTGAGTAAACTGGCTGGTCATACAGATTTCTTGTCAAATTGCCAGTCTGCTGGTAATCTCATCCGAATGGCTGCTTGACATATCTGAGTTATGAGAGTGAGATTAATATTAACTTAACCTTCTCCCACGTTAACCCCACCTCCACCCCCCACAACACACAAACACACGTCATGACTACGATGGAAAGTAAAATTGGGTGGGTTGCAAAACAGGAGCTGATCTGATTTCATCAATGTTGTCCTGGACAGACTAGTTTGTAATTACCCACATTGAATGTGAAGACACCTTTCAATCAAATATGTATCACACACAAGTCTTATTCTGCTCTCTGCCAAAATTCACTTCTCCCCACCCATGAGAGGATAGCCTTCAATAGCATGACCTTTCACTAAGAGTTTCTCCTTTACATTATTGCCATTTCAGTGGCCACAGGGAAGCATGGTGCCACAGCCCAAGTCAATTCTTTCACCATTTAAAAATGGACCCACAAGATCGTCTCCTGATGTGCTAAATTTTTAAAATATTTTACAAGTATTCACATTGACTGATTACTTTAAGACATAGAAAGAAAAAGAAAATAGAAATGAAGTACATCACCATTCATTTTAAAATATTTTGTTTTCCATGCGTGTATAACTCAGACACTGTTCAACCTGCCCTGGTACAGAATGTCCTAGTAACTTTGTTAATAGTATGACACATATTTACTGCTTTTTATAGTTCCATAAAACATGGAAACTGGATTAGGCAGTGAAATTGGAGTTAGTTATGCTTAGGTTAATTATTTAGTATATGAAAACGGTAAAATTAATGTGGTTCCTCTTGAGCTGTTGTTTCCAACTGTGATATTTATCCTGGGTTACAAAGACACCAATTTTTTTCTCTGCTGCAATACACTGATAACACATTCATACTAGGGCAAATTACTCCTTCTGAGTCTTACCACGATACTAAAGAATAAGCAATGCCCACTTTAAATTTTGTTTCAGAAAATGATGTCACAACTTAGAAGATGATGCCATGGTCCCAGGACTGTGGTAGTTAGTAGCAGAATTCATATGTTCCAGCATAACTATGTTTCTCTTCGATACTAATTTTGCTGAACATAGTCTTTGCTCTATTTATTTCATCTATTGATAATAAGTTTAGCATCTGGAACTCTCAGTATTGAATGGATCTCCAAAATGATTGCATTTTCATTCTTTCCATTATTTACCTTTGGTCTACTTGGTCATAGACACAACCTTTCTTCTTCCCTACTCCCTAGAACACAGAAGCCATCAGAGCTGAGAAATTATTGATCATCTTCATCTGCGCATTTCCCTTCATTGTTGGGTCTATTTAAATATTTATCCAACCATCTATTGAAGGATTTACAAATACTACGATTACAATTGATGGGAGTCTGCTCCACATACAATAAGTTCTGAAGTATGAACAAGCAAGGTGGATGACAGGAAGCAAAGAATTGAGGTGTATAGTCTTTTGTGGTGTTGACAAATTAATTAGTGGATGCCATCATGATCTGGACTGAGGTTTCAACTTTTTGCAATCTATATTAATTTTGAATGAAGGGACTGAGTCCAGATAGATATGTTGATAACACAAATATTGGTTAGAAATCAAATTGTAAAAGGACATAAAGGCCTGTACTTTTGCTCTCTGGCGAGGAGTGCATAGCCAGTGATTGTTAGGATTACCAGGAAGCGGTGCTCCAGAAGGTCTGACTTTCATTCACGGGGATAGTTTTTATGGGAATTGTGTGGGACGTTCCAGTTGTGAATTGAGCTGAAAGCCAACCACAGTGCACTTTGCTGAAGATTTTCAAAAGATAACAAAAGCAACTCTCCATCCATCACTCCTCATATCACCCTCCCTCCCCATACACCCCACGACCTATATATGCCAACTCATGCCACCATGCTTCCCTGTGGCCACTTGTACCTTCAATGGCAATCCATAGCCTGTATGTCCCACAACTCTTTATAGCCCCATGTCAAGTTTTGTCCTTTTCCAACAGCCATATCCCATCACCTCATCTCATCCAGTGTCCAACATTAACAGACCTCAAGATCCAAGCTGATCTTAAACAAAGTTCTTAGGTCTCTGTTTTTGAAAAGCACTTTGCTTCATAAAAAAGGCATTCACTATATGCAACTTCCTGTCATCCCTTATTAAAAACAAACCACAATCATTGGAATTTGTAGTTCAATGTCAAAGGATTAAAGATCAATTGGAGCTGTCAGTCAAACTGTGAACTATCGGGGATCCCACTATGGTAATGAAAGGGTGTAAAATTAGTTGTGCAGCATTAATCATGTGATGATAAATTTCAGGCTTTGAAACAGACACAGTGAAATAGCATACGCTGATTTGCTTAATGATGCCAAGAGTTTTTGTTTCAAATGTTTAAAGGGCAAGATTTTTAAATGGTTTAGTAGCTTGACATCTCCATTTAAGTAAAAAATGAGGTCTGCAGATGCTGGAGATCACAGCTGCAAATGTGTTGCTGGTCAAAGCACAGCAGGTTAGGCAGCATCTCAGGAATAGAGAATTCGACGTTTCGAGCATAAGCCCTTCATCAGGAATAAGAGAGAGAGCCAAGCAGGCTGAGATAAAAGGTAGGGAGGAGGGACTAGGGGGAGGGGCGATGGAGGTGGGATAGGTGGAAGGAGGTCAAGGTGAGGGTGATAGGCCGGAGTGGGGTGGGGGCGGAGAGGTCAGGAAGAGGATTGCAGGTTAGGAGGGCGGTGCTGAGTTGAGGGAACCGACTGAGACAAGGTGGGGGGAGGGGAAATGAGGAAGCTGGAGAAATCTGAATTCATACCTTGTGGTTGGAGGGTTCCCAGGCGGAAGATGAGGCGCTCCTCCTCCAGCCGTCGTGTAGTTGTGTTCTGCCGGTGGAGGAGTCCAAGGACCTGCATGTCCTCGGTGGAGTGGGAGGGGGAGTTAAAGTGTTGAGCCACGGGGTGATTGGGTTGGTTGGTTCGGGCGGCCCAGAGGTGTTCTCTGAAGCGTTCCGCAAGTAAGCGGCCTGTCTCACCAATATAGAGGAGGCCACATCGGGTGCAGCGGATGCAATAGATGATGTGTGTGGAGGTACAGGTGAACTTGTGGCGGATATGGAAGGATCCCTTGGGGCCTTGGAGGGAAGTGAGTGTGGAGGTGTGGGTGCAAGTTTTACATTTCCTGCGGTTGCAGGGGAAGGTGCCGGGGGTGGAGGTTGGGTTGGTGGGGGGTGTGGATCTGACAAGGGAGTCACGAAGGGAGTGGTCCTTGCGGAACGCTGATAGGGGAGGGTAGGGAAATATATCCTTGGTGGTGGGGTCCGTTTGGAGGTGGCGGAAATGGCGGCGGATAATACGTTGTATGCGCAGGTTGGTGGGGTGGTAGGTGAGAACCAGTGGGGTTCTGTCTTGGTGGCGGTTGGACGAGCGGGGCTCAAGGGCGGAGGAGTGGGAAGTGGAGGAGATGCGGTGGAGGGCATCGTCGATCACGTCTGGGGGGAATCTGCGGTCCTTGAAGAAGGAGGCCATCTGGGCTGTGCGGTGTTGGAATTGGTCCTCCTGGGAGCAGATGCGGCGGAGACGAAGGAATTGGGAATATGGGATGGCGTTTTTACAGGGGGCAGGGTGGGAGGAGGTGTAGTCCAGGTAGCTGTGGGAGTCAGTCGGTTTATAATAGATGTCTGTGTTGAGTCGGTCGCCCGAGATAGAAATGGAAAGGTCTAGGAAGGGGAGGGAGGAGTCTGAGACAGTCCAGGTGAATTTCAGGTCGGGATGGAAGGTGTTAGTAAAGTTGATGAACTGTTCAACCTCCTCGTGGGAGCACGAGGCAGCGCCGATACAGTCATCGATGTAGCGGAGGAAAAGGTGGGGGGTGGTGCCAGTGTAGTTGCGGAAGATGGACTGTTCCACATATCCTACGAAGAGGCAGGCATAGCTGGGGCCCATGCGGGTGCCCATGGCAACTCCTTTAGTTTGGAGGAAGTGGGAGGATTGAAAAGAGAAGTTATTCAGGGTGAGGACCAGTTCAGTCAGTCGAAGGAGGGTGTCAGTGGAAGGGTACTGGTTGGTGCGGCGGGAAAGGAAGAAGCGGAGGGCTTTGAGTCCTTCGTGATGGGGGATGGAGGTGTACAGGGACTGGATGTCCATAGTGAAAATAAGGCGTTGGGGACCGGGGAAGCGAAAATCCTGGAGGAGGTGGAGGGCGTGGGTGGTGTCCCGAACGTAGGTGGGGAGTTCTTGGACTAAAGGGGACAGGACCGTGTCGAGGTATTGGGAGATGAGTTCGGTGGGGCAGGAGCAGGCTGAGACAATGGGTCGGCCGGGGCAGGCAGGTTTGTGGATTTTGTTCACCTGTACCTCCACACACATCATCTATTGCATCCGCTGCACCCGATGTGGCCTCCTCTATATTGGTGAGACAGGCCGCTTACTTGCGGAACGCTTCATAGAACACCTCTGGGCCGCCCGAACCAACCAACCCAATCACCCCGTGGCTCAACACTTTAACTCCCCCTCCCACTCCACCGAGGACATGCAGGTCCTTGGACTCCTCCACCGGCAGAACACAACTACACGACGGCTGGAGGAGGAGCGCCTCATCTTCCGCCTGGGAACCCTCCAACCACAAGGTATGAATTCAGATTTCTCCAGCTTCCTCATTTCCCCTCCCCCCACCTTGTCTCAGTCGGTTCCCTCAACTCAGCACCGCCCTCCTAACCTGCAATCCTCTTCCTGACCTCTCCGCCCCCACCCCACTCCGGCCTATCACCCACACCTTGACCTCCTTCCACCTATCCCACCTCCATCGCCCCTCCCCCTAGTCCCTCCTCCCTACCTTTTATCTCAGCCTGCTTGGCTCTCTCTCTTATTCCTGATGAAGGGCTTGTGCTCGAAACGTCGAATTCTCTATTCCTGAGATGCTGCCTAACCTGCTGTGCTTTGACCAGCAACACATTTGCAGCTGACATCTCCATTTAACAACTATCTTGATAGTCCTCTTTATATCTTTTTGGTAGTTCTTGTGTCAACTATCTTGACAGTTCCAAAGTGTTTGCTAATTTGCTAATTTCAATGAGTTCATGCATCTTTTACAGAAATTCATATTTTCATCTAACAATGTAAAAGGGCCCTTGACCTCTATAAAAGTACATCCTAACTCCTTCAAATAGCACCTGTACTCCCAGGTGTTCCAGGATGATATCCAAAAGGGTACCTTACCTGACCAAAGAATTCTGGCAGCTTCAGATCTTCACCTGTTCTGAAGAAGATTTATACTGGACTTGAAATGTTAACACTGTTTCTCTGTCCATAATGCTGCTAGACCTGGTGAGTTTCTTCATCATTCTCTGTTGAAAATGTGTTGCTGGAAAAGTGCAGCAGGTCAGGCAGCATCCAAGGAACAGGAAATTCGACGTTCCTTGGATGCTGCCTGACCTGCTGCGCTTTTCCAGCAACACATTTTCAACTCTGATCTCCAGCATCTGCAGACCTCACTTTCTCCTCATCATTCTCTGTGTTTGTTTCAGATTTCTGGCATCTGCAATAACTTGATTTTATCAGATCTTTATCTACCAGCTCTAAAGTGCATAAGCTTTGTTTTGGGCATAGATCTAGCATCTCATTTTAACAAGTGCAGTTGCATCCATGAACCATGATATTTAAATTAGAACTCACACCATTCCAACTCCCTTAGGAAATAATATGTGCTTGGGAGCAACACCTCCAGACATGAGCCCGTATCATTTATGTTGTCTCTTTGAAACCCCAGACCAAAGAGTCCGCAAAAGCATATTGAGAGATTAAGTGAGTGGGCAAAAGAATTGAGAGATGGAGTGGAAAGTGTATGCTTGTCTCCTTTGTCAGGAAGAATACCAGAATATTATTTAAATGGAGAGACTACAGAAATATATGGTACAGAGGGAGTTGGGTGTCCAGATACATAAATCACAAGAAGTTAGAATGCAGGTATAGCAAGTAATTGGCAAGACAAATGGAATGTCAGCCTTTATCGCAAGGGAGTAAAAAAGTAGGGTAATGTTGTTACAGCTGTACAGGGACATAGTGAAATTAAATCTAGAGTATTATGCTCAATATGGATCCACTTACTTAAGGTGAAAAACACTGGAAGCAGTTCATAGATGGTTTTCTTGGTTGATACCAGGGATGAAGGATTTGCCCTATGAGGAAATGTTGAGCAAGTTATACCTTTGCTCATTGGCATTTAGAAGAATGAGAGACATTCTTATTGAAATGTAGAACATTCTGAGGAGATTTGACAGGGTGAAGGCTGAGAGGACTCCAAACAAAGGACACAGGTTAAAATTAAGAGGTCTCCCATTTAAGATAGAGACAAGGAGGAATTAGATCTAGTAGGCTTGTTAGATTTCAGAATTCTCTTCCTCAGACAGTAGTCAGGCTGTGTTAGACAGATTTTTTGATCTGTAAGAGAATCAAGAGTTGTGGCAAAACAGACAGATAAGTTCATTTAAAGGCACAATTAGATCAGCCATGGTATCCTAAATAGTGGACTGGTGTGAGGGGCTGAACACCTAATGTTTGCTCCTACTTTTTGGTGATCTGCTGGAAGAGTTGATAGCAATCAATTATCACCACAAATCATCATTAGTTGTACAAGGAATGAAGAAGAAAAACAAGCTGCTAATAGAAAAGTCTATTAAATTAAATCATGTATATATAAGATTTATGAATGCTTTTATTAAATTTGTGATCTCATTTTGTGTTGATAATAGCTGCCCATGTGCACTATATTATTCGACTGTAATACATGAAAACAGTCACCATGAAAGGTTAATAGTTGTGTTGTTTCTACAAGTACGTACAGAAATTGCTTTTGTTGATTCCTAGATTAAATGTAGCCTGCAGAGATTTTAATTGAGGAGTCATTACTTGCAGTGTAGTTAATTAAAATGTGCCCCTCCCAAGAGTACCTATTATTGTAATTTACCACTTGGGAGGTCCTGGAGTTGACTGCTTGTCTAAGTTGTAATATTAATTTTATTATATTAATTAATAATAATGAATTGGACAGAAGGCATCCAGAAATATATTTCACTTAGGTTAACATAAGCCAAAAACACCACAAATGTAGTTCATCTCACATCAAACAGTTTATATTTTCTTTGCAATAGGTTATATTTTAGGGTTTCAGCAAAATCACTATTGAAAATCTAAGCATTTATCCAATACTGATATCTCTCTATATATAATTTTTTGTAAAATTATTAAGTGCATATTTATAAAGTGGGCTCGGTCCATGTTTAAGCCTGTGGGTGCAAAGATATGCTGTGTCAAAAGCAGATTTTCTAAATTCATCAAACCTTCGACTTCCTTAAAAACAGTTTTTAACTGAATTAAGAACATTAGTTAAAATTCAAAAAAAAGGTTGCAATTTGCCTTGTTATGTAATCCATATCCATTCTATTAGGGTGAAAACGCAGGGCAGAATCTCGTGGAGCTCTGAATAATGTGGAATATGAACAGAAATCGGGGAGAATTGTGTCAAGTCCAACTCAACGCTTCTAGATGTCGAGAGCAATTAATTGCATTTTTCAACAGTGTTCCGGACATTGAAATCAGATTCTCGCTACAGAGCAGCAAGACACCTGTTATCATGGACTTTTGTTTCATATCAACCTCATTAACTGCAAATTTTGATTCATTAATATGGACCTTTTTAAGATACCATGGGGCAGAGAGAAACCAGATGCCGAGAATTCCTGACATGTAAACCTGAGTGGACACTCTAAGATTTGGCTTTGGGAAAATGCGTGTTTCCTTTATCAGGGAGGAAATGGCATGACATTTAGAAAAGCTAAACACAAATGATCAGGGTCATCATGGTTGTGTGAAAGGGTAATAATGTTTGACAAATCCACATGAGTTCTTTGAGGAAATAACTAGAAGAATTGAGCCACAGCAACATGGTTGACTCTCAACTGCCCTCTGAAATAGCTGAGCAAGCCATTCAGTTGTGACAATTGCTACAAAGTCTCAACAAAGAAATGAAACCAGACTGCCCACCCAGCATTAACCTAGGCACCAGAACAGACAATGGCAGAGACAGCCTTGTCAACCCTATAAAGTCGTCCTTCCTGACATATGGGGGCTGGTGCTAAAATCGGGGGAGCTATCTCACAAACTAGTCAAGCAACAGTCTGATGATGTAGTTCTACTCATGGAGTCATACCTTACAGATAATGTGTCACCATCACCATCTCTGGATACATTCTGTCCCATCAGCAGGAAAGACCGAGCATAGGTGACAGCACAGTGGTATACAGTCATGAGTTGCTTGGGAGTCTTCAACATTGATTGCAGACCCCATGAAGTCTCATGGTTTCAGTTTAAACATGGAAAAGGAAAACTTCTGCTGACTATCATGTACAGTCTTCCCTTAACTGATGAATCAGTACTCCATGTTGATTAACACTTGGAGGAAACACTGAAGGTGGCAAGACAAAATGTACTCTGGGAGGGGGATTTCAATGTCCATCAGCAAGAGTGGCTTGGCACCAGCATCTCTGACACCTCCCTCCCCTTCCTGGACCTCTCCATCTCCATTAATGACGACTGACTTGACACTGACATTTTTTACAAACCCACCGACTCCCTCAGCTACCTGGATTATACCTCTTCCCACCCTACCTCTTGCAAAAATGCCATCCTGTATTCCCAATTCCTCCGCCTCCACTGTATCTGCTCCCAGGAGGACCAGTTCCATCACAGAACACACCAGATGGCCTCCTTCTTTAGAGACTGCAATTTCCCTTCCCATGTGGTTAAAGATGCCCTCCAACGCATCTTGTCCACATCCCACACCTCCACCCTCAGACCCCACCCCTCCAACTGTAACAAGGACAGAACGCCCCTGGTGCTCACCTTCCACCTTACCAACCTTCGCATAAACCAAATCATCTGCCGACATTTCCGCCACCTCCAAAAAAACCCCACCACCACGGATATATTTCCCTCCCCACCCCTTTCCACCTTCCGCAAAGACCATTCCCTCTGTGACTATCTGGTCAGGTCCATGCCCCCCTATAACCCACCCTTCCATCCTGGCGCCTTCCCCTGCCACCGCAGGAACTGTAAAACCTGTGCCCACACGTCCTCCCTCACCTCTATCCAAGGCCCTAAAGGAGACTTCCACATCCATCAAAGTTTTACCTGCATATCCACTAATATCATTTATTGTATCCGTTGTTGCCAATGCGGTCTCCTCTACACTGGGGAGACTGGGCGCCTTCTAGCAGAGCGCTTTAGGGAACATCTCCAGGACACCCACAACAATCAACCACATCACCCCATGGCCCAACATTTCAACTCCCCCTCCCACTCTGCCGAGGACACGGAGGTCCTGGGCCTCCTTCGTCGCTGCTCCCTCACCACCAGACACCTGGAGGAAGAACGCCTCATCTTCTGCCTTGGAACACTTCAACCCCAGGGCATCAATGTGGACTTCAACAGCTTCCTCATTTCCCCTTTCCCCACCTCACCCTCAGCACTGTCCCCCCCATGACTTGTCCTACCTGCCTATCTCCTTTTCCACCTATCCACTCCACCCTCTCCTCCCTGACCTATCACCTTCATCCCCTCCACTACTAACCTATTGTACTCTATGCTACTTTCTCCTCACTCCCACCCTCCTCTAGCTTATCTGTCCACGCTTCAGGCTCTCTGCCTTTATTCCTGATGAAGGGCTTTGGCCCGAAACATCGATTTCGCTGCTTCTTGGATGCTGCCTGAACTGCTGTGCTCTTCCAGCACCACTAATCCGGAACCAGCATTACTGATCAACCTGATTGGGTCCTAAAGAATATAGTTACTAGCAGCAGATTGTGAAAGAACCAACAAGAAGGAAAATACAGTTGACCTCATCCTGACCAATCTGCTGGTTGCAGATGCACCTATCCATAATGGTATTGGTAAGAGCAATCACCACACAGTTCCTGTGGAAGACAGGTCTGGCCTTCACATTGAGAATAATCTCCATTGTGTTGTGTGGCACTATCACCATGCTAAATGGAACAGACTTCCAACAGATATATCAACTCAAGACTGGACATCCATGAGGTGCTGTGGATCAGCAGAATAGTAAACAACAGCAGAATTGTACTCCAGCACAACTTGCAACCTCATGGCCCAGCATATTCTCCATTCAGCCATTACCATCAAGCTAGGAATCAATCCTAATTCAATGAGGGTGCAGGAGAGCATATTGGGAGCAGCACCGCACATACTTAAAAATGAGTTATCAGCCTGGTGAAACTATCAAACAGGACTACTTTCATGCTAAACAGAATAGACAGAACTAAGCAAAACCACAAGCAATGAATCAGAGCTAAGCTTTGCAGTCTTTCCACATCCAGTCGTGAACTGTCAGAATCTAGTAATACTGCAACAAACAACTCACTTCAAAGTTTGTGAGATGGTTTGTAGCTCGGGTGCTCGTTGTTGTGGTTCTGTTCGCCGAGCTGGGAATTTGTGTTGCAGATGTTTCGTCCCCTGTTTAGGTGACATCCTCAGTGCTTGGGAGCCTCCTGTGAAGCACTTCTGTGACCTTTCCTCCAATATTTATAGTGATTTGTATCTGCCGCTTCCGGTTGTCAGTTCCAGCTGTCCGTTGCAGTGCTCAGTATATTGGGTCCAGGTCGATGTGTTTATTGATTGAATCTGTGGATGAATACCATGCCTCTAGGAATTCCCTGGCTGTTCTCTGTCTGGCTTGTCCTATAATTGTAGTGTTGTCCCAGTTGAACTTATGTTGCTTGTCATCTGAGTGCGTGGCTACTAAGGATAGCTGGTCGTGTTGTTTCGTAGCTAGTTGGTGTTCATGAATGCGGATCATTAACTGTCTTCCTGTTTGTCCTATGTAGTGTTTTGTGCAGTCCTTGCATGGGATTTTGTACACTACGTTGGTTTTGCTCATGCTGGGTATCGGGTCCTTCGTCCTGGTGAGTAGTTGGCTGAGAGTGGCTGTTGGTTTATGTGCTGTTATGAGTCCTAGTGGTCACAGTAGTCTGGTTGTCAGTTTGGAATGCTCTTGATGTATGGTAGTGTGGCTAGTCCTTTGAGTTGCGGCATGTCCTCATTCCGTTGTCTTTTCCTTAGACATCTGTTGATGAAATTGCATGGGTATCCTAAGGGAAAAACAACGGAACGAGGACAAGACTGCAAGGTCCCGATACTTGGCTAACTATATTATCTGGCATTCAATTGGGAGATTGGAGTTTAAAAATAGGAAAATCTTGTTGCAATTGTACACAGTGTTGAGGCAGCACCTGCAGTAATGGGAAAAGTTTGTATCCACGTACTAAAGAAAGGCTGGACTGATACTGGAGGCGATCAAAAAATGTCCATGAGCTGATTCGTGGGATAACGGAATTGGTATATCAAGAATACCTGAACAGCTCCACCCTTTATTTATTAGAGTTTAAAAGAATGAGGGATGATCTTATTGAAACATATGTGATTCTGACAGAGTATCAACTGAGAAGATGGTTCCACTGGTGAAGAAATCTCAAACGAGGGCAGATGGGTACAGAATAAGAGGATACTCATTTAAAAGTCAGATTTGAAGGAATTTCTTAACTCCAAGAGTACTGACTGTTTGGAGTTCTCTACACCAGGCTAGATCATAGAAAATATTTAAAGAGTAGGAATTCAGAGTTTGAAAATATTAAAGAGTTGTATTTTACTATGCATATACATTTGCACCTCATTAATAACGTAAATCATCTCATTTCAATGCCACTTCCTGTTCTCTCCTTCCCCAAGAAATGACACACCACAAATTCCTGACATGAAAGTCAGAGGGGTATCTGATGGTTGCAGCTCACTGCTTGCTTCTCCCAGTTTTCATCTGATTTTGTTTTCACCAAAATGACCTGTATTGGTGTCTTTGGACACTAATTCTCTTCCACTCAGTGACAGTGAGTGTGCTGGACCTTCCTCTCCATGGCAGTCATTAACATGTCCAGAAAGGCAGCCAGATACTAGAATGTTGGAGTCAGTATGGTTTGATTACATTGTCAACTCCATTATTCTCTGATCCAGTCTACCGACTACCTCGGACAAACTTGCCTGCTGTTCCTGTGCCTACCTGTGCATTTTGACAAAGCCATAATGGGTGAGATCATGGGACCATTTTATGCTGGATGCTGAGTGTCAAGACCTGGGGCACTTCTTTTTCAACTAACGACAGAGGATGTCAGTAAAATGCTCATCAGATCTAGGTCCTGATTATAATCTAGAAAGCATGTACGCCATGGTGGAGTCTGAAACTGTAGAGTGTGTCAGTAAAAGCTTTTCTGGTTTATTCTCTGAAGTTTCAGGACAAGTCCTCTTCAGAGGGGGAGACAGAGCTGAGGAAATTCACACTGACCGCTTCAGGGTGGAGGTTTGCTGGATGCCTGTCATGTTTGTGTAAGAGAAGAGGAGAAATCATTTGTCCAAGTGCTGTAAAATCTAGTGCATGTTAGAATCAATAAGCATTTGTGGTAATTGAAGAGCACTGCAGTACCACACAGAGAAGCATACTGGGCTGGTTGCCTGTTGCAGTCTTCCTGTTCCTATGAATGGTCACGCTTTTTGATCAGATCAAGAATTTTCTAATCATTTGAAGTGATGAACCATAGGTCACCACCATTATCCCTTTCCCTGCATACCCCCGTATCCAACAGCCCTACTGGTCTTGGCTCTCTCAAGCCACTTGTAGTCAATTCTACCTGCAAGATGACAAAGGAAGGAATTAAGTCTGATGGAAGTGGACGGAAGCATTGATAGTAATAATACAGGAGCCGAGAGGTTGTGAGGTGTCCCCAGTAGTGAATAGGAAGCACAGAGGGCAGAAAGGGTTTTTAGTTTGGGAGGATGTGGTATGTAAGAGAATGTGGCATGTGAGAGCTGTTGAGTCGAGATGATGAATGCAATACTGGGAGTTGTGGTCTGTGAATCTCGGTGTATGCAGTGGCAGATTAGACTGAGAAGTGGTCCTGTTTGTGTGAATTAGCAGGGAAAAGATGGTGGTACTTACTGTTGCAGTATATAGAACATCATTCACCTTCTTTCTGTACTGCTGTGTATTTGTTTAGACCTGTGGCACACAACACTTGTTTCCTCCATCACCTTATTCACAGCACCTCCAGGTCCTTGTTGGCAAAGCAGGGTGCCAGCTTCCTTTCCTGGACCATATCCTTCACGATGTTATCACAGTGAGAAGGGTAGATCCTGGCCTGACGAATTGGTGTACAGCTGGACTTTAAACCATGGCACCTCCCGCCAGTGGAGTGAACACTGGAAGGTGTTTGCAGTTATGAGCACTTTCATGTGATTCCAAAGGGAGGGTGCTGTGGAGCGTGGTTGCATTACTAATAAGTTCAAGAGTAGAAGATTATGTGAGAGAAGTCACTTTGAGCCAGAGCAGACTGGGCACCATGCATCTCATTCAGCCAAACATCTCCACTCAAAATGATAAAATTCAGCCAACATTTCAGGATTGATTCTGATAAACCTGCTGACCAAAGTGAAGCAGTCTGCTGTAATGAACATTTGTTCACAAATCAATGTCAGTAACTTTACATTTGCAATTTCATTCTGACTTAATACCGATCTGTGTTGCTTGAGAATACAGAATAAATCCACATTCCTGAGCGAGAATGTTGCACTGTAGACAATGAAATAGTGTACTGGGCTGTTACTGTTTACTGTAATAAATATAAAGTGAAGACCAAGTATAAGCAGGGTTTTGCATAGGGAGGCTTTTTATTCCTATAATTGAAGGTACTGACATTTTTAATCCTTGTTTTTTTTTAATCACAGTGCTGCCCTTAAGGCTGGGTGGATAGTGAATTCATACAGGCAATGCATACACTCATAGAGCAGATTAGAAGAGCAGTGTTTTTTTCTGGAAACATGGATGGCTCTGTTGGTAGGTAGTTTACACCCATCCTTACTACATTGAAAAATATAAGTGTTAATCATATATTGTTGGACTGGAGTCACATGTATACAAGATAAGAATGAGATAAGTGGTGCTCATTAAGGATGGACATTAAAGAGTGAACTATTTGTTCTTAAAATTTGACTTTTCCTAATTTTCAGATTTGTTCAATTCAATTTCACAACCTGATATGTTAGGATTTAGGTTCACTCCCTTCAACACCAATGCACAGTGACAACATGTACTATCCACAAGACATACTGCAATAGATCACCGGGGCTTCTCTATCACCTTAAAAGACAAGGGGAGCAGATGTATAGGAATACTACCATGTGCAACTTTCCCTCTAAGTCACACACCTCATTGAACTGGGGACCATATCAATAGCCCCTAACTGTCATGGGGTCAAAATCCTGGAATTCCCCTCCCAACAGCACTGTGATTCATAGCTGAGCTGAATGCTGTCTCCTCCCATATATTTTACACAGATGTGTTTTCCTGTTATGAACGACTAGAAATCAAACAACAATACAGAAATCTTTGCTGATTTTCTTTTCTGCTACTTTCTTCTATGTAGGCACAAGTCTATAACTAACTCAGCTGCTGTGCCTGCCTTGGTTGAGACTAGCAGGTGTAATTTTAACGATTTGTATAATATGCAGATACATCTTGTAATCTAAGCCATAGCAACAAGAAAAGTCTCTTTTTAGTTTCTGTTCCTTGTTGAGTTAGTTAATATCAGAGCTGAAAAATGTGTTGCTGGAAAAGCGCAGCAGGTCAGGTAGCATCCAAAGAGCAAGAGAATCGACATCCTGATTCCTGAAGAAGGGCTTATGCCCGAAACATCGATTCTCCTGTTCCTTGGATGCTGCCTGACCTGCTGCACTTTTCCAGCAACACATTTTTCAGCTCTGCTCTCCAGCATCTGCAGTCCTCACTTTCTCTTAGTTAACATCAGATGCAGCATTACAGTGGCTTCAGTGTTGCAATTTCACTCCTTCCCTAAGAATGGAGAAATGAGTAGCAATTAACAGGGTGTCCTTTTCTTGAGTACTTTGATAACTAATTATTACAATCAGATGAAGTCAGGAACGAGTTGAACAGTGTTGCTCACCACTCTTTACTCTGCTGATATCGGTTTACACATGGCCACTTAACCCAAAATTTAATCTGATTTGTTTTGATTTATTACTGTCACATGTACTGAGATACAGTGAAAAATATTGTATTGTGTGCCAGCCAGACAAATCATACCTTTCATAAGTACATCAGCATAATAGAACAGAATGCAGATTATAGTGTTATCATTATTAAAGAGTTATGAAACCTTTGAATTTGAATCCACCATGCCTCTGACAAAAAGATCTACACTTATACAATGTCTTATTATGTCTGTCAGAAGCTTTTCAAAGTGTTTCTGATATGATAAACTGACCAACCGAGGGAGGAGTTGAATAAAGAAGGGAACCAGAATATCTCTCCTTACATTGCTTCATAACTGGGACCCTCATCCCAGAAACAGTAATAAACCAGTCTACACACTGTATGTCAGCATAAGCATGAGAGAGAAATTCTGTTAGCAATGTCTTCACTCCAGATAAATAGGAGGATAGTCAACCAAAATCTAATGTCCTTGGAGCTATCTCCACAAGCATTCAGGCAAAACTCCTGCAAAATCAAAATAAAACCATCATTGGTAAAATGCAACAGGTGTGGTAGCAACTGCAAGGAAGAAAATTAGAGTTGACTTTTCGAATCAATGTGATGAGAAAGAAAACTAAAGAAAAAGAAGCAAATATTGCATTCCTCATCCCACTTCTGGTAGAAATTATTAAATTGGAGAAGGTACAGAAAAGATTTACAAGGATGTTAACGGGACTAGAGGGTTTGAGTTATGAGGAAAGACTGGATAATCTGGGACTTTTTTCACTGGAGTATTTTGGTGTTAAGTAACCTTATAGTGATTTATAAAATTATGAAGGACTTAGAAAAGTTGGATAGCAAATATCTTTTTACCCCAGGAGAGGGGAGTCCAAAATGAGAGGGCATATTTTTAGAATGAGAGGAGAAAGAATTTCAAAAGGGGCAACTTTTCCACATAAACAGCGGTTCATATGTGGAATAAACTACCAGTGAAGTGATAAATGCAGGTAGAGTTACAACATTTAAAAAAGTTTTAGAGCGATATGAGCCAAGTGCGGGCAAATGGACTGAGTTTAATTTGGGAAACGTGGTTGGCATGGATGATTTGGAATGAATGGTCTGTTTCTGTGCTGTATGATTCAATGGCTCTATGACTCTAAATTACTTTGAACTGTACTATAATTCATGTTGCTATGCAGACTAATACAGTAGTCTGATTTTGTTGATAGAAGATTTTATAAACCGAACTATACTCCTAGTCAATCTGTTTTTGGTGGCTTTAGTTGAAGTGGGAACATTAATCACGATATATGCTCCAATTAAATTAAAAATGCAGAGGTCCGAATATCTACTTGAACCCCAGGCTGCTTGCATTGCAGTATCTCCAATAATGCAGCAATGTCTCAGTGTAATTTGGAAAGCTGGCTGAGTCTAACATGGCCAAGTTCAGGAATGGAGGCAACTCCAGTATAACTGAGTTGGCAGAGGTAAAGCTCTGGAGAAAAGAAGTTATTTGAGCAGTGCAAACAATGGCTTAGAAGACCTAAAGATGTTTTTCATAGCAATGCTGTCAAAAATCTTCTCCAATTACTCGCCTGACTCTTTAACAGAAGCAAAGCTCAAGATTAAGATAATTCTGAAATCAAAGGGGGAAAACTTTTAAAATCCTTACTTTAAGTTTCTTCTATTCATCTGTGCAGCTGTTAAATTATATTCAGAAATGTGCAATTGTGACATAATTTCCTTAGCAACCTGGTATGCGTAGCCATTATTTCTTCATAAAACACAACAAAGAAACAATGAATGAACTGCTTGTGTTAACATTCAGCTCTCAGTTTTAACTGGCACCAAAATAAATAATTATGTTAGTAATATAAACTGAATAAAACTTTTGTACGTAATATAAAATGCTAGCATTTGTAATATGGGTAAATCCAGCACAAGATGAGAATGAGAATATGTTTATAGTATTGTTCAGATACTCTCTCATATTACAAATCCTTCGTTTCATTATTCTGTTCAATGTGACTGCAAGATTAATAATATTTTGTTATTTACATTAAAGCAATTTTTTGAAAAAATGTATAATTGTTATCTTCCTCATTCTCCCGCAGGTCACATGTTATAATATTTTCAATTCTATGTCATAATTTTTAAAGTTATGTTAACGTCGGTTAACTTTCGGATTAAATTCCTCAAATATGCTCTCCATGCACATAAACATTCAGACCTCTTAAAATATACGAATTAAGTGATTTCACCTTCAATTTCTGTGTGTTTTCAATGCCTGATCTTTGTTTCTTTCATATTCAAAAGAAGATTTACCATGTCTCTCCAGATCAGCCAAAACTCTAGTCTTTGTGACCTAGCTATACTGACTTTCTACTCTACTGTGCATCTGGCTTTGGCCCAATCTCCAGGATAGAAGTATCCATCTGATTCACTATCACTGGGACAGTGGCTAAGCTGTAAAGCCTGGCAGCTTTTAACTCCATTATTAGCTCCATCCTCGGTCCTCCCATCTGACAAAATTCTTGGTCCCAGAACGTCCTCAAATGAAACACTCTTAATTTGTCCATTGCACAGGCTTCCTCCAATAGCTCTGGCTTTCTCTTTGGTGGCCAAAGCATTTTCCATCAACATCTTCAATCTAAATCTAAAGAACAATTCCTACCAAATCATGAACTTTCCTATCTGAGGAGACTCTGTTTACATTATTGCCAGCATTCCTTTACAGGAAAATGATCATTGCCCAATTCAAGTAAATGAAAAGTAAAAACAGACTTGATGGGTATCCAAATGGCACATATTTGTTTTATTTCCATGTTTCGAATGTTTTGATTTTTATTTTATCGATAATACTGTGGTCACCACTCTTCATAACATTGCACACTTTGCATAGAATGACATAGGATTTATTATACAGAAGAGGACATTCAGCTCAACCAATTCACATATCTGTGTTCCTAAGCTACAATTCTCCTACATTCTCTTCTTCACTACTATGTCAGTATACTGAATACCACTTCATAATCAACTTCTGCAACATGAATGCCACCTTTGGTCTTTTTTTTCCCTCTACAGTCATCCTAGTTTAAAACTCATTGTTGGCAAAGTTTAAAGATCTAAGAGTGAGTGCACTTAGGAGTGGATGAGGGTTTAAAAGTGCTGAAATTGACAACAGGTCAAAGAAGTTAGTTCCCACCTGCCAACTTCCATATTTAACTACAGTGTGTTACTCTGCATGCAAGATATGCCCTAGAGAGAGGTGGGTTGGCAATTTCTAGATGTCAACAGCTCATAAAGCACAATCTTAGCAGGGGTCTTGCAGTTAACATGGGAGAATGAGGTTTCTGGAACTTGGCAGCGAATGCAAGGTAAGCGAACAGTGATAAGTTAAGCAGTTGAAAAAAATGAGAGGCAGCAAATTTCTTTAAATACAGAAATTCGCATCCACTTTTATGCTTAATTGTCTTGAAAGGCTTTTGCATCTAATAATCATTCTGAGAGTTTGATTTAATTCCATTATAGGGTCTTTCATTAATGTTTGGAGACAAAAGCTAGCCACTTAAAAAGCAACCAATGATACACATGAATAATCCAAGCAATAATGCCCCAAGTTTTACAATGAAAGCATTGTGATCAACATTTACATTATTAAATAAGTGTTTGGCGTACTAAAGATGCATTTCAGGTGATTTAACGTTATTAGAGACATGGTCAGCATACACCAGTTAGAGTTTCTAGAATGGCTGTGGTATACAGTCCTCTGCATGATACAGCACATCAGAGAGCATTTGATCTTCAGAAGAAGCAAGGTGCTGGGAATGGACCCTTTTCCAAGATAAAAGATTAGAAAGGTGATGTGAGTCTGGCACACATTAATGCCTGAGGTGTTCTCATAACACAATATTCAGTTAGTTTCCACTATTTCCTCACATGGCAGCCAAATGCTAAATCTACCTACTCACTCTCCTTCATCCTTCCCCAACACAAAGCATTCCTGCAGTCAATAAAATGTCTTTTTCACAGTCAACCATTGCTTGGTATTGCAAGTTATTTTGTCAATCATCACAAGTGAAAAGGCCAATCATTAGACAGCAACTAAAAGTAGATAAGGTGGAAAGCAATTTTTTTTAAAAAATCAATGGCTTTGTAATAAAACAGAATCTTAATCCAAAACACCCTTGTTCAATGACAAATCTTTATTGTTTCTCTTCCTACCTCTATGTGGTGTAGCCCCTCTACCTTTAATGCCAGTGGGGGTGGGTTGCTCATTCTCTGATAGCTGTAATATTCCTGATCACTGTCCTCTGATCTTTGAAGCCAATGGAGGCACCACTATAAACCAATCCAAACTTGCTGGTGACGCATGGACTGAAGTTGTGATAATGGCTGAAAAGTGGAAGTGTGCCCAGTTTAAACCAAGATTCATTTTCACATTCCCTTTCATTATCACACTACTTATGATCCAGTTATACCTCCCTGCAAGCAATGAGCAGGAGAGGACTTTGCTGTAGATCTGTCTGGCAATGAAAACCTGGGGCAAGGATTCCATTCATCCTGTTAAATATGGCACTGATAATTTGGTGAGAGCCTGGATGAATTTCTACAATTGTCATATTTAATGCTCTCTTCATGTGGCCGTGCCTTCCATGGATGAAGAATTCACTAAAGATGGCTGTAGCATTATTGTGTCAGATTCCTCCAACTGTTTCCTGATCCCAATTAACTGCTTGTTCAGTAAATGATTCAGTAAATATAGACTGGACTGAAACTAAATAAATAACTTTACAAAAGCCTCTAAACACTATTTAAAGCCTTGCCAAACAATGTATGTAACTTGCCACCCAGTCATTCAACAACTTTAAGCCATCTTTTTGAGTTGATGCACTTAATTGTCAATTGTAATTTTGATCTTTCTCTTAAAATGGGCAAAAACACCACCTTTTAATCCTGACTCAGCATTTATCTTTCAAGGCTAGCTGTAACATGCTGTGCTCTGAACACATTAACTGGGGACTGAAAACCATTACTTCTTTAGCTACTGATTTACATGAATGGCATCACCTACAGGAAAGTATTTATTACCTGTATTATAGCCTAACATATGCAGTTGTGAATGCTGTGGAATTCATCTAATTTATATTCCAATGCACTGGCGACAAATCAGAAACAACAGATTATACGCAGCCTTCTATTTTCTGTTATGACTAGGCCAAGGTGCCCTAATTCATTTCAGTTCCAGATAGGGTACCCCCAAATGCGTAATATGCTGGGTAGGGAATGGTAAACTGGCATCCCTCTTTACTCAACCCCTCTCTGAGTTGGGTCACACAAAAAAAAATTCAAAATAATTCTTTTTTAAGAAGGATAGCTTTTCATAACCCAACTTTATTTTAAAAGGAGCCAATTTAACCAGGCTTTCCTGAGTATAAAAATGATGGCGAACCTAGCTCCTAAAATATGAGGAAAGATGATAAAATGTGGCACACATACAAACAGACAAGAAATGGGAGGTGAATCCAAAAAGTAAACTTTAAAAAATACAAATAAAGGTTTGGCTTGTATGTAACAAACAGTCACACACATCCCCCATCCAGGAACATTGGTATCCAAAATATACCAGCCTCTCTGCTTCATCATGATACATCTCCAATTGAATTGCGGTATAATTCTCCACTGCAATGCTGCATTTTGGAGTGCACCAGCACCTTTTGTTGCAATGCTTTTGCATAGTGCGTCAGAGTGCATCTTAGGGCTGCTTGCTCACCATCTTAGTGCTCACTCACCTTGCCCCTACTTTGATGTTCACAGCATTTCTGCCTTGTCTTGTCTTTTGGCACTTTTCCCATTTAACCACACCTTAAAGGCTCACAGTACGTCTATCTTGCCTTGTGGTTTAGTGCAGAGACAAACCTAGGTAGCTTGTCTTGGTTGTAAACAGTCATCAGTCAACAGGGTGGACATGTTGCTGTATGGCAACAGACCAATGTCAATGTTACACCTATACCATGTGCCAGCAGTCTATATAGCAAACACTTTGCAAATGGTTCAACTGGATGGTAATGTCACAAAGTTGAAGGGGAGCAGTCAGTCAGGGTTCCAGTATAGTCAGTCAAGGGCAGTGTCTGTGATCAGTCCAGGGGCTTGGGGATGGTCAGTTCTCTATTTCAGCGGATCAGAGTCATAGGGTCCATCACATTCCATTCTGGGGAATAGGACAGGTCTGTCCAGCAGTACAAACAGAGGATTCACAGTTTGTCAGTCAGGATTGAGACTAGTCAAGAGGCTGGTCAGTCATCAGTTGGGGGCTATCTGTCCAAGTTGATCAGCAGTTGGGCCACAGTCAGTCCTGGGGATCAACAGAATGAAGCTCAAAAGGGCTTCTGTGCACTGCTATTGCAGGGAAGTGGGGGACCTCAAATTTGGGGACTGGAGACAGCAGCTTGGAATGCAAAAGACGTAACCTTTGTGAAGGAAAAGTGATATATAACATAGGAAGACATGGGATACTATAACAGAGGTGTTATCAATGGTCACCATAACAGACAGTGGCCTTGAGACTGGCAGTGTGCATCACAATGATGAATTGGATGAAACTGAAGGGATGGGACTCAGGGGTAAGGATGGGAATTGCAGTCATAACTGCAGGTGATGGTGGGATCAGTCCAGGGGTGTCAGGTAGAAAGAGTCATTGAGGTTCAGAGGGACCCCATGGTAACCAGGGTGAACTTGCAATTCACAATGCTTTCTTTGTTCTCAGGATTATTAAATATAAACTATGAATGGAAAATGGCTACAACAACACCTGGAATGGTTGGAGTCAGTACTTCTTTTGTGCCCCAACACATTGACTTCACTCCTGATGGATGGGCGTTCTTCGAGTGGCATTTGCATCAACCATGCACTTTCAGAGTAAAGCTTGAAATCACTTGCAGTCTTATTATTGTGCATGTGAAATGTATGCTATGTAAAATTGTGTCGAGTGCAAATGCTGGTTACAAGCAATCTTGATCATGTCATTAGTCATTGCAGATTGAAGATAGACATCTCTGTGAAGCAGAGGTAACCTCAGGCAACTTTAAAAATGATTCCTGCAGGCCCAAAGCACAAAGTTAATGCAAGATGTCAAAGGCTGCATCGGAAGCAATTTTCTACCACCTTGAACTATAAGTATAATGCAACATGCAATGATGTCATTCTGGGTTATGTGGGGCTGGGGAGCACATAGTCTCAGTACATATGCTGCACTTGCAATCTCTTACTGTCTCTTTGTGTCATGACTGGTGCTCACTCATCAGACTAAGGTGTAGTGTTGTGTAGAGATATTCCATGATCATCTCTGTCAGAAAACTCCATCTTCCTCTGAATAGAGGAGTTTGTAAACTGTTATTTATCAATGATGTAAATGCTGCATTCTCACATGACAAAGGATCTGTTCCATTTCTTATGCTCCCCACATAGATTCATTGCTGGTGTCACTGATAGAGCCAACCACAGGATGTTATCCTCTTAGTTGTGATGCAATAAAGGCTTAGAGATATAGAGAGATGTAGCAACAAGACAAGTACCAGTAACAATCTACAGTAGACACCGAACAGTCTTGACATGAAGAGATTGCATCTGAAGAGATTTTCAAGATGTGTAGGAGATACAGGATGGCCAGGGTCATTGTGTTCAATGCCATTTCCTCCAGATGAGCAAGACAGTGTCATCACAGGTTGGAAATGTCCTGGGACACTGCCATTGAACTATGCCAATTGTTGGAATAGAACTTACAAATCTACTTTAACTAGACCACAACACTTCATCTCATTTCTCCATGTTGAGGTCAGTGCTGCAGCTTGAGCAGGAAGGCTTAGAAAAATAGTTGACTTCTCCTAGGTGCAGGGCATTATTATTTCTATTCTATTATAATCTATTGATTGTGTATATGTCATGTTGAGAGGCCCATATCATAAGCAGCAGCATTCATCAATAAAAAAGCACTCCATTCCATCAAGTGCAAATCATCTATGATCATTGACACCATATCCTATCTTCACAGTATACTTTAGTGCAGATAAAATGTGAACCACGAGCTCGCACACTAGCATGCCAACTCTCTAGCACACTACTACACAAAGACCAGGGACTGCAGTTTGTTTTTAACCTTCTTTCTTGTGTATTCCTGGTAGGTAAAACACAAATGTCTTTTAGCCAAAACTACATTTCTTTCAACTCAGAATCAGGTCTGAAGTATGGGAAACAACCCAAAAGAAGATCACAGTTCAGTTTTTTGACTGCCATCTCTCCATTTGAAGGTTGCTGTCTGATGTTCCTGTGACTCTGCTTAGTTGTGATATTTCATCATTCTTCTCAGTGTAACCTACACATCATTTTAGTCACTAATGAATTTATATGCTCAACAATCTCTTGGCTTGTACATCTTCCTTTGAAACAAAACACATGTACTTAAAAATTCAAAATATCCATAACTTCAGGATTATGAATTATAGTCATGATATATGTGACAGAAAATCCATGTTCACAATGTTCATTTTTATGCTTTTTTTTGTTATTTATTCCCCACCTTTTTCAAAGTTATGACTTTTATAGGGCTATTGATACATGAATACCAAAAGCCTGCTGTTATCTTCCTCAAGGGATACCAAGAAATTATTATTTGACATTATTTGAACTTAGAATGCAAGAAATATCATATGTTGTATTTTCATATCTTAAAGATGTGCAGGGATGACAATTAAGTTTTATTCAGTGTACTAAAATATCTACACCATGCTGAAGGTCTGGCTTTCAGCTTTTTCTTAGTGCACAGTGAGCATCTAATAATTAAACACAGAATAAGTGAATACTAGATGGTGGAGCCCTATGCACTAATTTTGTTTACTTCTGGAGCAATATTATCAAAAAAAAAGTCCTGAAACTAGTGCCTCTCTGACATTTCATTAACAAATCTTGTATTGAGGGAGATGTAGACCACTGACACATGATGGTGTCACTTGACTGTGTTCAGCTATATTTGCAAGATAAAGTGAAGCAGAGAACCAGAAACAGTGTGCAGCAGGTCCACATCACTGTGAAGCATTTGAATTATAGTAAAATACTGCAAGTGCTAGGAATATGAAACAAAAACAAAGAGTACGACAGAAACTCAACAGGTCTGGCAGCATCTGTAGAGAGAAAAATTGAGTGTCTCAGCAGACTGAGAGGATTATGCAGTAAGTCAGTGCCATTGTGGAGCAGACAGGGAGACTGGAAATGATAAGGACAGCAAAGGTGGCCAAGAGCCTTTCCAACCTGTTTATATCTGTCAGAGCTTGCATCTTATGTCACAAGAAAACAGGTAGCTGATTGCTGTGTTGCTGTTTTGTCTTTTTTTTTTGATTGGCCAAGAGTTTTAAATCAGAAGACATTAAAGCTGAAAAGTAGAGTTCAGAAATTCACTTTTAAAATATTGGACATCTAAATTAATTAACTGAATAGAATAGAGGTGGCTGGGCAGGCATGGTATTGCAGCTGTAGTATGTCAGAGCTGGTGTACACTGGTACAATCCACATCTACAATAAGTATTGGCTATTCGAGAAAATTTGACTCAGAGTTGGTGAGCTGAAATCTGAAATGTGGATGCTGTGACACATCAGGGATGGGGCAAAGATACCTAGATACTGTGTTTCACTGAAATTCTTGCTCCTAGTGTGGTTGAGGGCACAGTCTGCAGAGAGGGTAACTGAACTGCTGAAACCACTGTGGTACAAACCATCAATCAAGTGAGAGCAGAAAAGAGAAATGCAGTAGTAATGGAGAATAGCATGGTTTTGGGAATACTGCTCTCTGCCGCAAAGACCCAAAGGCCATGTTGCCTATCTGATGCCAAAGTTCAGGATAACTCTTCTGGACTGGAGTGAAATATAAAGTGTGAGGGGAAAGATCCAATTTTCATTATTCATATAATTATGAATATCACAGGTAAAACTAGGAAAGAGGTTCTGCAGAGAGATTCTGTGCAGCCTGGCTTTAAATTAAAAAGCAGAATCACAAAGGTAAATAATCTCTAGATTATGACCTGAATCACATCTAATTGACACGCAGTAAATAAATCTAGAGGTAAATATGTGGCTCAGAGATTGGTATGGGAAAAATCATTTCAATTTTATAGGGCCTTGGTACTGGTACTGGGGAGAGGAAGAGGCATTTCACAGAGACAAGTTTCATTTGAATATTTGGCAAATAGTAATATAGCTAAGGCTTTACATAGGGATTGAATGGAAGTATAAATAATGAAAAAGAAATGAGGGATAGCAGAGGTGTGGGGTAGTGAACAGACAAATGATAATCAAAATGTGATGGGAAGGGACAGAAAATATAAGCAGACAAATACAGTATAAATTCGAACCAGATTAAATAATAATGGTAATAAGTCATAACATGAGTTTTTTTTTATCAGAATTCATAGATTCATTGAATCTCTACAGTGCAGAAAGAGGCCATTTGGCCCATCAACTCTTCACCAATCCCCCCGAAGAACAACCTACTAGACCCACTCTCCTACCCTACTCCAAGAACCCCCACCTTGCCTATATATCCGTAGTCACCAAGTCTGCACATCTTCGGACTGTGGGAGAAAACCAGCGCACCTGACTTCATGGAGCATTTGACATGGATAGGTGAGTTAACCTGACGTGACTGCTATTACGGTCACAAGACTAAGAATTTAATATCCAAGGATGTTCAACATTCTAGAGGAATACACAAAAGGGAAAATGAGGTGGGTTTTCACTATTAATAAAGGAAGCTTTTGGTGTGATGGTGAATAGTGATATAGGTGCTTGTGATATGGAATCAGTTTGTATAGAAATAAGGAAGAACAAAGGAAAGACACCATTGGTAGGAGATATCTACAGGCCCTGAAGATTTGCATCACTGATGAATCAAGTATGAGCTAGAACTTAATGGAAAATGTTTTAAAAAGCACTGTAGTTGTTTTTAATCTGTATACTGATTGGACACATTAGATGGGCAAGAGTAACACTGAAGACAAAAAAATGCATCAAGGATTATTTCTTAAAGAAGTATGTTTCAGAACCTACCTGAGAACAGGTTTCTTTAGATTTAGTAATATATAATAAAGTAAGATTAATTAAAGATCTCATAGTCGAGGATCCGCTAGGGGGAAGAAATCACAAACGGGTAGAATTCAAATTCAGTTTGAAGGAGTCAACTTGAGTCTCATACCAATATCCTCAACCCAAACAAGGACAAATACAGACATATGAAGTAAGAGTTATCTAAACTGGCTGCAAAAATAGCCCAAGAGGAATGTTAGTGGAAGAGTAGTGATAAACGTTCAGCAATTAGTTCATAATGCTTAACAAAATTACTTTCTGGCCAAAAAATTGACTCAATAAGGATGAATAACCGATAATGTGAAGTGATTGCAAAGATAGTGGAGACATTGGTCAAATATTCCAGGACTGACTGGATTCTGGGAGGGTTCCAGTGAACTGAAAAAAGGCTAATGTGATGTTTTTTTCGAGGGAGGAAAGACAGAAAGCAGCAAACTATTCATTACTCAGTTTAACATCTGTTGTTGGTACAATGTTAGAGCCCATTATTACAGAAAAAAAGGTCATTTAAAAAGCTTGATCAAAGAAAGTCTATATGGTTTTGTGAAAGAAATCATGTTTAACAAATGTCCTAGAGTTCTTAGAATCCTTACAGTGTGGAAGCAGATCATTCAGCTCATCAAGTCCAGACCTAATCTCCAAAGAGTATCTACCCAAACTTACCCTCATCCTATCCCTGTAACCCTGCATTTTCCATGGTTAATCCTCTGAAGCCTACACATCCCTGGGTAATTCAGCATAGCCAATCCACCCAGCTCAGGGATAGTTCTTGAACAAGTAGAATTGATAAAAGGGAACCAGTAGATTTAGTGCATTTGGATAAAAGGTTACTGGCCAAGATTGAGGTTCATGCCACTGTGGATAATATATTAGCATGGATTGAGGATCAGTGAATGCACAGAAGACAGAATTAGGATTAATTGGTCATTTTCAGGTTGGAAATGCATGCCTAGTGGAGTATCGCAATGTTCAATCCTCAGACTTTGATTATTTGCTATCCATAGAATTACTTGGAGGAGTTGGCACATATAATATATGCAAATTCACTGATGATACAAAAATAGATGGGAGGCATGTTATGATGAGGACATAAGGAATCCGCAAGAGAACATAGATGGGTTAAGTGAGTGGACAGAAACTTGGTAAATGGCATTTACTGTAGCACTTTGGTAGGAAGAATCAAAAGGCAGCCTATTAGTTAAATGGGAGAGACTCCAAAAATGTATCTGGGTGTTTTTGTGCATGAAACTCAAAAGGTTCATATGCAGGTACAGCTAAAATTAAGAAGGCAAATGGAATTTTGGTATTTATTGCTAGAGGGTAGGTGGTTCAAGTCTAGTTATAACTATATAGGGTGTTGGTGAGGCTGCCCCTGGAGTATTGTGAACAATTTTCATCTCTGTCATATTTAGGAAAGGGTCTACTGGCTGTGGGGATGGTTCAAAAGAGATTAATTAAGGTGATTCCTGGGATGAAAGGGATGATTTATCAAGGACAGCTAAACAAACTAGGCCTTTATTCATTAGAAATTGGGAAAAAAAAGTGATCTAAATGAAATATGCAAGATTCTGAGGAGCTTTGCAGAGTAGATGTGGAATTTGTTTTATACTAATGGGGAAAATCGAACAAGATACACAGTTAAGAATAAGGGGACACATGTTTAAAACTAAGATATGAAGGACTTTCTTCTCTCAGAAAACAATGAATGCCTAGAATTCTCTATCCCAGAGACTTGTAGGGTCTGGATCACTGGAAGTATTTAAAAAGGAGGTAGATAGATTGTTAAAATATCAAGGAGTTAGGGACGATTAGCAGCTGGCATGAAAGGGGAGTCGAGGCAAGCGATCATCCATGATCGAATAGAATGACAGGGCAGGTCTCATGGGCTGAATGGGCTACTTCTCCTCATATTTCTTATGTGCTTTCATTTTTGCTGCAAATTCCATTTGCTATAGTGTTTATGGCCTGGAGTTTTGTTCTCAAAGTGGCTGCACAGACCATCATATCTCCAGGCTTGCCATATCCACCTGAGATCAAGTGCCCAAATTACACTGGAACTGCTTGGTGGGGTGAATGGAGTTGGTTGTGCTGCCCTCAACCATAGACTGAATGCTGCCATGGGACCTATTGAGTTCTAAGACAGGGTGGTTTATCAGTGTGCCTTTGTTCTCTGGGATTTTTTCACAGTTTTCTTTCTTCAAGACTGAGCCTCAACTCTTTCACCCCACCCCCCACCCCCCCCACCTATACTGCTAGCCACTTGTATGACCCCTTACAGACTTTCTTCCAACTCAGTGTCAGTTCATACCAACCCTTACCTAGCAACTTATCCCACGGTCCCTTATATTCCCTGTTGCAATTTAGTGCCAACTCATATTCCTGTTCCCTCAACTTCCCCTTCCCTTACATCCTCTAATATCCACTATGGGCAAATTTCATGAACCATGCAGAAAATCAATAAAATACATTTCTAAACATCTATTAAGTGTTTCACTACATAGAGTCATAGAGATGTACTGCATGGAAACAGACCCTTTGGTCCAACTCGTCCATGCTGACCACATATCCGAAATTAATCTAGTTCCATTTGTCAGCACTTGGCTCATATCCCTCTAAACCCTTCCTATTCATATACCCATCCAGATGCCTCTTAAATGTTATAATTGTACCAGCCTCCATCACTTCCTCTGGCAGCTCATTCCATAGATGCACCACCCTCTGTGTGAAAACAGTGCCCTTTACATAAGGTAACCAATCTGATGCTTCTTAATGCTTTGAATCTTTCAATGAATATGTTTCTGTTCTAGTTGTCATACCCACATCTAATGTGACTGGCAATCACAAAATATCAGCATGCTGCCTCCTTCATTTATGAAGGTCCAAAAAATGCAAAATATTGAGGAAAAGACAGTGTTGTACTTCAATTTTCCAAGCATTTCGAACAGAGCAGCGAGGAGAGAGGGCGGAGAGAAGCGAGGGCTGCTGGGAAGTTTTTAAGTGGGTGAGATCTCCCCCGACTGTAACCTAGCTGTCCTTATCCTGTGTCTGAGGAGTGACCACCTCAGACAATTGAGTGTACATCCTCTCAATTTCTCCCGCAACCTCCCAGATATTCCAAAGTTCATCCAGCTCCAGCTCCAGCTCCAGTTCCTTAACTTGGTTTTCAAGGAGGTGGAGCTGGATGAACTACGGATTATCTGGGAGGCTGCGAGAGAAATTGAGAGGATGTACACTCAATTGTCTGAGGTAGTCACTCCTCAGACACAGGATAAGGACAGCTAGTTACAGTCGGGGGAGGAAAGGGAACCAACAGATGGAGCAAGGATCCCCTGTGATTGTTCCCCTCAGCAAAAGGTATCCCATTTTGGATACTACTGATGGGACGGCCTACCAGGGGAAAGCCATAGTTGTCAGGTCTCTGGCACTGAGCCTGGCACTGTGCCTCAGAAGGGAAGGGGGGAGAATGGAAAAGTGCTAGTGTTAGGGAACTCAAAAATTAGATGAATTGACAGGAGATTTTGTGATCAAGAACGGGTCTCCTGGAAGGTGTGTTGCCTGCCCGGTGCCAGGATCTGGGATGTTGCTGATTGGGTTTACAGGATTCTGAAGGGGCAGGGTGAGCAGCCAGAAATCGTTGTACATATTGGCACCAATGATATGGCCAGGAAAGGGACTGGGGATCTGAAAAGTGACTACTGAGCACTAGGTTGGAAGCTGAAGAGCAGGACGAGTAGAGTAGCGATCTCGGGTTCGTTACCAGTGCCACGAGACAGTGAAGTAAGGAACAGGCAGAGAGTGCAGCTTAACACGTGACTGTGAGGCTGGTGTAGGAGGGAAGGCTTCAGATACCTAGACCATTGGGATGCCTTCTCTGGATGGCTGGACCTGTACATGAAGGACGGGTTGCATCTGAACTGGAGGGGCACAAATGTCCTGAGTGGGAGATTTGTTTGTGTGGTTCGGGAGGGTTAAATTAGTTTGCAAGGGGGTGGGAACCAGAGCTACATATCTGAGAGAGGGATAGTTGTATATGGAACAGTGACAGGATATAGTGAATCTATTGGGAAGGTTTTCGTGTGATGAAACAAAGGGATCAGTTAAAGTGTGTCTGCTTTAATGCAAGGAGTGTCAGAAATAAGACTGATGAACTTAGAGTATAGATCAGTACTTGGGAATATGATGTTGTGGTCATTATGGAGACGATGGGTTTCACAGATGCAGAAATGGTTGCAAAATGTTCCAGGGTTTAGAACGTTTGTAAAGAGTAGGGAGTGGGGGGAAAGAGGAGGGGGTGAAGCATTGCTAATCAGAGACTGTATCACGGCCACAGAAATGAAGGTTATTGGGGAAGGTTTGTCTACTGAGTCAGTATGAGTGGAAGTTAGGAACAGGAAGGGAGCAGCTAGCTCACTGCAGGCTTTCTATAGATCCCCTAACAGCAGTAGGGAGATTGAAGAACTCTTAGGCCGGCAGCTTTTGGAAAAATGCAGATGTGGCAGGGTTGTTGTTATAGGTGACTTCAACTTTCCCAACATTGACTGGAACGCCCTTTGTGCAGATCATTTGGATGGAGCAGTTTTTGTCAGGAGTGTTCAGGAGGGTTTCCTTACTCCTGAAGAGAGGAGATGCCATTTTGGATTTGGTGCTCAGCAATGAGCCAGGACAGGTGTCAGATCTCGTGGTGGGAGAATACTTCAGTGACAGTGACTACAACTGCCTCACATTTACCATAGCCTTGGAGAGGGAAAGGAGCAGTTACCAAGGCAAGATATTTAACTGGGGAAAAGGAAATTATGATGCAAACAAACAGAAGTTGGGAAGTACAGATTGGGAGCAATTGTTCCAGTGAAAGAGCACAACAGACATGTGGAGACTGTTTAAGGAGCAATTGTTCCTCTAAGATAGGCAAGAAGGGGTAAGATTAAGGAGGCTTGGATGACGAGAACAGAGGACTTCTTGTCAAAAGGAAGAAGGCAGCTTACGTAAGGTGGAAGAAGCAAGGATCTAGCACAGCTTTAGAGGATTACAGACTTACTAGAAGGGAGGTCCCAAATGTACTGAGGAGAGCCAGAACGGGGCATGAAAAAGGCTTGGCAGGAAGGATTAGGGAGAACCTAATCCTTGAGGAATAAGAGAATGATCAGGGAGAAGGTAGGGTTGGTCAGGGGTAGAGTAGGGAACGTGTGCGTAGAGTCTGAGCAGATAGGGGAAGCCCTAAATAAGTTTTTGTTTGCTTTGATTTTCACTAATTGTGAATGAGAACAATTAGTGTTGTGAATGAGAACTTTGAGGAGCCTGGAAACAGTCTTGAACAGAGCAACAATGATGATGTTGATGTGCTGGAAATTTTGGCAAATATTAAGATTGATAAATCCCCAGGGCCACACCAGATTTACCCTCAGTTGCCCTGGGAAGCAAGAAAGGAGGTTGCTAAGTCGCTAATGAAGATCTTTGCTTCCTCACTCTCCACTGGAGTCGTACCGGAGGATTGGATGGAGGCGTATGTTGTTTCTCTTTTCAAGAAGGGGAATAGTGAAATCCTTGGCAATTACAGACCAGTCTGTGCTCAGCAAGCTTTTGGAAAGAATTCTGAGGGATAGGATTAATGACTATTTGGAAAAGCAGAGCGTGATTAAAGGCAGTCAGCATGGCCTTGTGAGGGGCAGGTCATGCCTCACAAATCTAATTGAGTTCTTTGAGGAGGTGATGACATCGGTCGATGAAGGCTGAGCAGTGGATGTGATATATATGGACTTCAGCAAGGCACTTGATAAGGTTCCCCATGGTAGGCTCATTCATAAAGTCAGGAGGTATGGGAAACAGGGAGATTTGGCTGTCTAGGTTCAGGGCTCTGTTCTTGGCTCTCTGCTCTTTGGAGTTTTTTTAATAAATGACTTGGAGGTTGAGAGGTGGGTTAGTAAATTTGCCAATGACACAAAGGTTGGAGGTGCCATTGATAGTATCGAGGGCTATTGAAGGTTGCAGCGTGACATAGACAGGATGCAGAGCTGGGCTGAGAAATGGCAGATGGAGTTCAACCTGGATAAATGCGAAGTGATGCATTTTGGAAGTTCAAACTTGAATGCTGAATATAGGATTAAAGACAGGATTCTTGGCTATGTGGAGGAACAGAAGGTGTTCAAGTGCATAGATCCCTCAAAGTTGCCACCCAAGTGTGGATAGGGTTCTTAAGAAAGAATATGGTGTTTTGGCTTTCATTAACAGGGGGATTGAGTTTGACAGTGCGAGATTTTGCTGCAACTCTACAAGACCCTGGTGAGACCACACTTGGAAGATTGAATCCAGTTCTGGTTGCCCTATTATAAGAAAGATGCGGAGACTTTGGAGAAGGTGCAAAGAAGGTTTACCAGGAAGCTGCCTGGACTGGAGGGCTTGTCTTACGAAGAGAGTTTTCTTTCTGGAGCAAAGAAGGAAGAGGGAAGACCTGATTGAGGTATACAAGGTAATGAGAGGCATGGATAGAGTCAATAGCCAGAGAATTTTCCCCAGGATTGCCCTAGATTCTGAGTAATCCAAGATGGAGGACAGAAATAATTTCTGACTGTAACAAGTGCTCCTTTTTTGAGGTATTTTAGGTTTTGGAGGTGATTTCCTCAAATTCAAGGAGCAGCAATTTCAGTTTTATATGCTGCTGCATTGTTTTGGAACTTTGAAGAAAAGCAAAGTCAAAACAACATCACTTTTAAAAGGGAGAAGAACAGACAAAGGAAGCACATGGTGAGGTCATTGCAGGGAAGAGAGAGAGAGAGAGAGAGAGAAAGAAAGAAGCCCACATTGCTAACTGACAGAGTTAGGAGTTACTGCCTTTGCTGTTGAATTCATGTATCGCTGGACATTGGAGTGTGTCTGGGAAAATTAAAATAACAGTGAACTTCACAACTGATCTTGGACGAATCTGTCTGGGAGTGGTCACAGCACAGAAGCAGGTAAGTGGATTTTAAGTGTGGCCTTACAGTAAGTCTGCAGTAGTGAGTAGAGTGGGTTCTTTCTTGATTAAAAGTTTTATTGAGCTATGTCTCTTGAGTAAACTTAAAACATAAGCCATAAGTATTAATTTAACCTGGAGCAGTGTTTTGTAGAGGAATAAGGCAGTGCTATTTTCTGGTTCTGTAGATTGAATGAAGCAAAAATGGCTCTTAGGAGAATGGTATGCATTTCTTGTCATATGTGGGAGTTTCGGGAGAGTTTCCAGGTTACTACAGATTATATCTGCAATAAGTGCTGTCGGTCGTGAATAGATCAGTTAAAGAGGCAGTTAGAGGCAATGAGGAATTTACAAGAGCAAGGGAATGGGATCGATGCAGATATAAGAAGGGGGAAAGTCTCAGATACTATCACAGAGATGGGTTAACTCCAGAAAAGGTAAGAGAGGTAGGCAGGTAGTGCAGGAGTGTTCTGTGGCTATCCCCATTTCAAACAAGTATGCTGTTTTGGAAAATGTAGGGGGTGATGAATTCTGAGGGGAGAGGCGGTGGTGGGACCCAGGGAGATAGTGAGGAAAGATTTCAATGTGAGACTGGTGCAGTTGAGAACAACGGCAAGTCAAAGAGTCAGGGCAGGCAGGGACAAAGCAGAGAACAAGGCCTGACTGATAAATTAAACTGCATTTACTTCAATGCAAGAGGCCTAACAGGGAAGGGAGATAAACTCAGCGTTTGGTTAGGAACATAGGACTGGGATGTCATAGCAATTATAGAAATGTGACTCGGGAATGGACAGGACTGCCAGCTTAATGTTTCAGGATACAAATGCTACAGGAAAGACAGAAAGGGAGGCAAGAGAGGAGGGCGAGTGGCGTTTTTGATAAGGGATAGCATTACATCTGTACTAAGGGAGTATATTCCCGGAAATACATCCAGGGAAGTTATTTGGGTGGAACTGAGAAATAAGAAAGGGATGATCTCCTTATTGGGATTGTAATATAGACCCCCCCCCCCAATAGTCAGAGGGAAATTGAGAAACAAACGTGTAAAGAGATCACAGTTATCTGTAAGAATAATAGGATGGTAGGGGATATTAACTTTCCAAACATAGACTGGGACTGCCACAATGCTAAGAGCTTAGATGGAGAGGAGTGTGTTAAGTGTGTACAAGAAAATTTTCTGATTCAGTATGTGGATGTATCTACTAGGGAAGGTGCAAAACTTGACCTATTCTTGGGAAATAAGGCAGGGCAGGTGACTGAGGTGTCAGTGGTGGAGCACTTTGGAACCAGTGAGCATAATTCTATTAGTTTTAAAATAGTGATGGAAAATGATAGACCAGATCTAAAAGTTGAACTTCTAAAGTGGAGAAAGGCCAATTTTGACTGTATTAGGCAAGAACTTTCGAAAGCTGATTGGGGGCAGATGTTTGCAGGTAAAGGAATGGCTGGAAAATGGGAAACCTTCAGAAATGAGATAGCAAGAGTCCAGAGAAAGTATATTCCTGTTAGGGTGAAATGAAAGGCTGACAGGTATAGGGAATGCTGGATGACTAAAGAAATTGAGGATTTGGTTCAGATAAAGAAGGAAGCATATGTCAGGTATAGACAGGATAGATTGAGTCAATCCTTAGAAGAGTATAAAGGCAGTAGGAGTATATTTAAGAGAGAAATCAGGAGGGCAAAAAGGGGACATGAGATAGCTTTGGCAAATAGAGTTAAGGAAAATGCAAAGGGTTTTTACAAATACATTAAGGATAAAAGGTTAACTGAGGAGAGAATAGGGCACCTCAAAGATCAGCAAGGCAGCCTTTGTGTGGAGCCACAGGAGATGGGACAGATACTAAACGAGTATTTTGCATCAGTATCTACTGTGGAAAGGACTTGGAAGATATGGAATGTAGGGAAATAGATTGTGACATCTTGAAAAATATCTATATTACAGGCAAGGAATGTCTTGAAACCCATAAAAGTGGATAAATCCCCAGGACCTGATCAGATGAACCATAGAGCACTGTGGGAAGCTAGGGAAGTGATTTCTGGGCCTCTTACTGAGATATTTGTATCATCGATATTCACAAGTGTGGTGCCAGAGGACTGGAGGTTGGCTAACGTGGTGCCACTGTTTAAGAAGGGTGGAAAAGACAAGCCAGGGAACTATAGACCAGTGGGCCTCATGTTGCTGGTGGGCAAGGTGTGGGAGGGAATCCTGAGGTACAGGATATACGTGTATTTGGAAAGGCAAGGACTGATTAGGGATAGTCAATATGATTTTATGCTTGGGAAATCATGTCTCATAAACTTGATTGAGTTTTTTTTGAAGAAGTAACAAAGAGGGCAGAGCAGTAGATGTGATCTATATGGACTTCAGTAAGGCTTTCGACAAGGTTTCCCATGGGAGACTGATGAACAAGATTAGATCTCATGGAATACATGGAGAGCTAGCCATTTGGATACAGAACTGACTCAAACGTAGAAGACAGAGGGTGGTGGTGGAGGGTTGTTTTTCACACTGGAGGACCGTGACCAGTGGAGTGGGACAAGGATCAGTGCTGGGTCCACTACTTTTCATCATTTATAGAAATGATTTGGATGTGAGCATAAGAGGTATAGTTAGTGAATTTGCAGATGACACCAAAATTGGAGGTGTAGTTGACAGTGAAGAAGGTTATCTCAGATTACAATGGGATCTTGATCAGATGGGCCAATGGGCTGAAAAGTGGCATAGGGAGTTTAATTTAGATAAATGTGAGGTGCTGCATTTTGGGAAAGCAAATCTTAGCAGGAATTATACACTTAATGTTAAGCTCCTAGGGAGATTACTGAACAAAGACACCTTGGAGTGCAGGTTCATAACTCCTTGAAAGTGGAGTCACAGATGGATAGGATAGTCAAGAAGGTGCTTAGTATGCTTTCCTTTATTGGTCAGAATATTGAGTACAGGAGTTAGGAGGTCATGTTGCGGCTGTACAGAACATTAGTTAGGCCACTGTTGGAATATTGCATGCAATTCTTGTCTCCTTCCTATCGGAAAAATGTTGTGAAACTTGAAAGGGTTCAGAAAGGATTTACAAGGATGTTGCCAGGGTTGGAGGATTTGAGCTATAGGGAGAGGTTGAATAGTCTGGGGCTGATTTCCCTGGAGCATCGGTGGCTGAGGGGTGACCTTATTAAGGTTTATTAAATCATGAGAGGTATGGATAGGATAAATAGACAGAGTCTTTTCCCTTCCCTGGTGGGGAAGTCCAGAACTAGAAAGCATAGTTTAGGGTGAGAGGGGAAAGATATAAAAGAGCCCTAAGGGGCACCTTTTCACTCAGAGGTGGTACGTTTATGGAATGAGCTGCCAGAGGAAATGGTGGAGGCTGATACAATTGCAACATTTAAAAGGCATTTGGATGGGTATATGAATAGGAAGGGTTTGGAGGGATATGGGCCAGGTGCTGGCAGGTGGGACTAGGTCAGGTTGGGATATCTGGTCGGCATGGACGGGTTGGACTGACGGGTCTGTTTCTGTGCTGTGCATCTCTATGACTCTATGACTGGCACGAGGGATCATCATTTTAAGATATGAGGAGGAAGGTATAGAGGAGACATCAGAGGTAGGTTCTTTACACATAGAATATGTTGCCAGCAGTGGTGGTGAAGCAGAGTCATTGGGGACATTTAAGCGACTGGGAGAAAGTGAGGACTGCAGATGCTGGAGATCAGAGCTTAAAAATATGTTGCTGGAAAAGCGCAGCAGGTCAGTCAGGCAGCATCAAAGGAACAGGAGAATCAACGTTCCTGAAGAAGGGCTTATGCCCCAAACGTTGATGCTGCCTGACCTGCTGCGCTATTCCAGCGACACATTTTTAAACATTTAAGCGACTGCTGGACATGCACATGAACAGCAGTGAATTGAAGGGTGTGTAGGTTAGGTTATTTTATTTTAGATTAGGAATAATCCTTGGCACAACATCGTGGGCCAAAGCACCAGTTCTGTGCAGTACTTTTCAATGTTCTGTGTTCTATGAACTCGTGAGATTTTGACACAGAAAGTGTTTGAAATTTGGTGCCATTTGTGGTGGGAGGAACAGCTAATATGTTGAGTTGAATATGACTCTTCTTCATGAGGACATATCAGCAGGATCTATTTGAAAGGCAGAATGGTGTTAAAGGGCCAAATGGCCTGCTTTTGATCTGAATTCATATACCTGTTTGCATTTTTTCTGTTTTTTGCATCAGGTTTCCAGCATATGCTGTGTTTTAGCTTTATTATTCCTGAAGTTTAATTCTTCAGTTGTAAGCTATTTCAACCAGAATGTACATTTGTCTCATGCCTTTCATGTCTTATTAACCCTTAATATTAATACAATAATATTAATCTTATTGTATTGTCTATATCCAAAAGTAATTCACAGAGGTCTAATCAAAAAGATAGCTATTAAGTCAAAGACTGAACTATAAGAAAGAATTATCTATTAAGGACTATCTCAGAGAAGTAAAGGGAAGTTGACTTATAGAGGGATAAAGTAGGGAATTCAGGAAGACTCAATGGCAATGGTGGGCAAAATCAAGATGGGGTGTGGGGGTGTGGAGGGCATGAAGATACTAAACTCAGAAGTACAGTGAGTTTGTGGAGAATATTTTCAGAAGATGGTACAGAGATATGAAGGGGAAATGCCAAATGGGAATTTGAACATGAATTTTAAACTTGTGGGAAAGTGGGATCCAATGTAAGTCACTGAGAATGTATTGATGGATGAATAGGTGAGACAAAATAGAGACAACAACTTTGAATGAGCTTTACTTTATTGGAAGCCTGAGTATGGTCAATGAAAAAAAACACTAGATAATTGAGTCTGAAGATAACAAAAACATGTCTTATTAACCGATTTTTACGAATACAGACAACTGAGGATGAAGGATATCACAAAGGTAGAAATAGGGCGTTTTTGTGACACAGAGACTTCGCATCATAGATTCATAGGATCCCACCAGTGTGGAAACAGGCCCTTTGGCCCAGCAAGTCCACACTGTCCCTCCGAAGAGCATCCCACCCAGACCCATTCCCGTATTACTCTGCATTTACCCCTGACTAATGCACCTAATCTACACATCCCTGAACACTATAGGCAATTTAGCATGGCCAATTCAACTAACCTGCACATCTTTGGATTGTGGGAGAAAACTGGAGCACCCGGAGGAGACCCAGGCAGACAAAAGGAGAATGTGCAAACACCACACAGACAGTTGCCAGAGGCTGGAATTAAACATAAGTCCCGAGCAATATGAGTCAGCAGTGCTAACCACTGGGCCACTGTGCCGCCCCTATTTTTTTTCCTCTCGCTCTGGGCCAATTTTTCTTAATCTCCAAAATGCTGCTTGGCCCTTAACTTCCCCCTAGTTGCCACTTTAAATCCAACATGAAGTAACTCCCTTGAACCAAAGTCTCCTTTCCCCAGGTGGCATCGTTATGCTGATATTGGGAAAAATCTGGTTCAACATTGAGTCATAGAGTCATGGATATGTCAGCATGGAAACAGACCCTTCGGTCCAACCCGTCCAGATATTCCAACCCAATCTAGTCCCACCTGCCAGCACCTGAACTTGTGAAGGTGGTTAGGGATTGGGATGGAATTGCTGGTAAGTGCGCAGTTTATGGCAATGTGAAAGATAATGGCACAGGTCCTCATAACATTTCATTTGAGGAAATGACATTTCAACAGATATTGGAGATTGACCAGCAGAATGACAACATGATAATAGATGATGAAGAGCTTAAGACAGGTAAGGTAAACTAGAAGGTAAGCTTGGTGTTAAATGTCCGTGTAAAAGTTGACCCTATTTCTGTGAATGATATTGCAAAGGAGTACTATGCTGATAAGGAGGGCTGTAGATTCTTGGACATCTGTGGAGAGAATAGTGAGAGAACAGAAAGTGAAGCAACTGCTGAAATTATTCAATTAATGAATAAGTAAGAGGTAAAGCAAAAAGTGCAGTATTACTGTACTGGAAAGCTCCAATACTTAGATACTTCAGTGTAGTGGGAGGCATTCTTGGTGAGTAACTAGTAAACTATTCTACTTGTAATACATAGTCAGTCCAGTTAAAAAATAGCAGAGCAACTCAGCTGTGTGAATGTAGAGCCTGTGGAATTTGGGACGTCATGTGTCTGAGATAAACACATTAGAGGAAATGTCACCATCTGAACAAGCTTAAACTTGGGGTTTCAGCTGCTGGAGTCATTGTTGTACATAAACAAAGTAGAGGATATCACATTAGAGAGGTAGTCACTCTGCAGCCTAGAGGTATGCAAGGAAATAAAGAATAGGTGACTACCAGGCAGTCCGAAAGGATAAAACACTTTGTACAGGAGACCCATGAGTGATCTTGGTCATAAGTTGGTTTGCTGCTTTTAATACTAATGAGGGCAATGATTCCTCAGGGACGTGTAGTCAAAGCCAAATCAGTGGCATTATGGGCATATTAGTTATACAGAAATGAAAGAAGAAGTGAGCAGTAGTAATAGAGGATTCTCGCAAAGGGAACAGAGATATATTTCCACAGCTGTAAATGTGATTTCAGGGTGATATATTCCCTCACTCAGCATCAAGGAGGTCACAGAACATTCTTTTCAGTGTGAGTAAACAGTCAGAGTCATTGTCCATTCTGGTACTAATTACTCTGGTACAATTTGGGATAAGGCCCTGAAAGCAGATTTCATGGAGCTAGGATGGTGATTAAAAAGTAGGATATCAAAGGCAGTAATCTCAGGACCAGCCCAAGTCCCACTTCCTAATGAGCATCAAAACAGGAGAACTGACAGATTGAATTTATGGTTGAAAAACTGATTTAGAGGGAGGTTATGAGGTTCTGGAGAAGTGGGATCAGTTTCAGGGCAAGTAGGACATAGATAAGCTAACAGGACCAAAACTAACGCACTTGCAGTGAGATTTACTGGTGCTGTTGGAGCGGGTTTAATCTAGATTGTAAGGGGGATGGGAAGCTAACATGGAACTCAGATTCAAGGGAAGCATCACTAGTAAAAGGAAGCAAAAATAGAAGACAGACAAAACAATGGAATTATTAAATTGAATCAAATGGGAGAAAATAATGCTGAATTAGAGGCATTATAAATGCACAAGTTGAGGTAAATGGCTATGAATGAATTACCATGACAGTGAGGTGCCTACAGGATGACGAAGATTGGGAACTGAATATTCAAGAATGTTTCACATTCAGAATGGATAGATAAAAGAGAAAAAGAGATGGGGTAGTACTTCTACCAAAGGATAACATTAGTCCATGAGTAAGAGAGGATCTTCAAGCAAAGGATCAAGTTGTAGAATTAGTTTGTGTGGAGCAAAGAAATAACCAGCAGAAGCAAACATTGATGGGAATTATTTGATGAAAACTAATTTGCATTGGACATGTAGTAAATCAGGAAAGCAGAGATGTATGTAATGTGGGTAATATGGTAAACATGGGTGACTTTAATTTGCATCTAGGCTATATTAACAAAGCCAACACTAATGCTCTAGAGGCTGAATTCCTGGAGTGTGTATGAGATAGGTTTTTGAAACATTATGTTGAGCCAGCCAAGGATCAGGTTATTTTGGATTTGATGCTGTGTAATGAGAAAAACTAATTAACAATTTTGTTATAAAAGAATCTTTGGGAAATAGTGACCATATTATATTAGAATTTTACAAATTTGAAAGCAACGTAGCTCATTCTGAAACTTGCATAAAGGAAACTGGTAGTATGAGAGGCAAGTTGGCTAGGGTAGATTGGGAAATCCATGAAAAGATTTGATAGTCAACATGCTATGGCTGCTATTTAAAGAACTGCTACATGGACCATAATGGATATATATTCTTCAAAGGCACAAAGCCTCAGAAGGGAAAAATGAAGTTAAAGATAATATTTGTTCAAAGAAGTGGCTAAGAAGAATGTCTGGAAGAGTGGTGAGGCTGAGAACCAGAAGCAATTTCTGATGCAGCCAAATAGGATGAAGAAACGGATTAGTTAAGGGAAAATAAAATAAGAATGTAAACTAACAAAGAAACTAAATACATACTGTAAAAGCTTCTATTTATATTTGAAATAAGAAAAAAATAGTAAAGTAAAATATGGTCCCATTACAGGTTGGGACCAGGGAACTTATAATGGAAAAAGCAAAAGGACAGAAAACATCTGTCTAACATCTGTCTTCTCAGCATAAGATACAGAAAATCTCCCAGAAATACTGGGTCACCAAGGGACTCGAGTAACGGAAGAGCTAAAAGAAATAATATTAGTAAACTAGTTGTTCTTGAAATATTAGCTGGATTGAGGGTTGCTGAATCTCGTAGAATGGACGAGAACATGGCAGATAGAAAATAATGAAAACAAGAGGCAGAATATTTCACATTGGTAGAAAAGAACAGAAAGATGGGATATTTCTTTAATTATGAAAGTTGGAAAGTGCGGATGTCCAAGCAGATTTGGATGCTCATGTCCAACAGTCACTAAAAGCTCATGTGCAGATGCAGCAAGCACCTAGAAAGGCAAATGGTATGTTGTGATTAATTTTCAGCAGTTTTTAGCATAGATTTAAAGGTATGTTGCTACAGTTGTGCAGAGTATTGGTGAGACCTGACCTGGAGTATTGTGGACAGTTTTCATCTCCTCATCGAAGCAAAAACATAATTGCCTTAGAGAGTACAACAGAAATTCACTCGATTAATCTCTGGAATGGTGGGGTTGTCATGGGAGGTCATTTTGAAGAGACAGAATTCCCTGAAGTTTTGAAGAATGAAAGACGATCTCATTAAAATTAAACAATTCTTACACAGCATGACAAGTTGACTATAGACAGGGATGCTTCCCCTGGTCAGTAACTGTAGAACTAGGTGAAGTTTGGGATAAGAGGCAAGCTGTTTAATTCCAAGATGAGGAGAAATTTATTCACTCAGAGGGTGGTGAAGCTTTGGAATTCTCTACTCCAAAGGGCTATGGAAACTCAATCGTTGCACAGGTTCAAGACAGAAATCTGTAGGATTCTATGGGAATAACAGCATTAAGTGACATGGCGTTAATACAGGAAAATGACAACAATGAGATGCTCAGCTATTAGTTAGAATGGCACTATAGGATTGAAGGGCTAGGCGGACTACACAAGTCCCTACATTCTATGTGAAATCTCACCCAGACTCGGTACGTCTGCAGCCAGATATTTTTGCATCAGTGCTTTAAAATATTTCACAGGTGCTGAAACCAGCTTACCTAATCAGATGTGTAGAGATACTCCACTATTATCTCTAACACAGAACTGCCATAGAAATTTGCTATCAACACCAACATTTTTGATGCTAGTGGTTCCATTTATCTTTAAAAATGGAACCTGCAGAGGGTGCGTGCAATCTGGTATAAATCTTGCTGGGCAGTATTTTGGGTTTAATGTGCAAGCAGCATGTGCCAGTCACATGCAAAGTAAGCATGCAACATCGATTTATCACAGACGAACCCCCAAACTGTTATGACACGGAGTAAACCCCTCTGCTAATTTAACCCGAAACACAGATAAGCTCACCTCATGCTGCAGTCTGTTAAATTTCAAGAGGCAAAGAACCATGCCAGCTTTCACTATGTAAAGTAAAAATTAACAGTTTTATTCTTTAAGTCCAATAGTCCAACTATTTACAACTCCTTTCTCTTAAACCTATCTTTTACCTCCCACTCTACAATACCGGTCCAAGAAAAAAACCCAATTAAGATTTACAAAAATAAAAATCATGTTTAAAAACCAGACAACTTCGTCAATTCTCCTTCATAGATTTTCCTCTGTAGATTTTTCTCTAGGTCAGCTTCGGTGTTCTGCTGCACAAATCTCTGAGGACAGGTACCTTTCAGAGAGCTATTCCACAAGCAGTCTATACTTATTGGTTTTCTTGGCAGTTCTACCCATAACTGTTCAAGATATCTGGTTATACCCCAAAACATTAGATCGTTTCATTGGTTTGATGTCATCAAAACACTAAATTCAAAATCTATTGGATTTTGATATCTGGGGCATAATTTAAACTGATTGGCTGAATTTGAATTTGTTTTATTCCATGGCAACACAACTCCAGCTATTTGTTTCAACTAAATGTTACATTTTTATCATGTTCAGGACACTCTGTGCTTTAGGTCAGTTCTTGCGAGCTTCTTCTCTCTCTTAAAGGTACAGTATACTCTACACCTTCATAACAACCACCAGCACTATTGCTTTGAGATTCATGCTTCAGTTAAAACATGTGGTCAGTAGCAAGACTTAGTCCACCAACAACACATAGCAAATAACTGAGGGGGAACAAAAGAGGTGTTAAAGGAGAAGGTGGTGGAAAAGGAGGCTGAGAAAGAGGATGAGAGTCAGTTAACACTGTGATTGATTTATAAGTCATATTGTCATATAAGTCAATGCTACTCAATTCCTTATTTGTCCACAATACCATATTTGCCTTGTCTTGGTCACTCATCCTGACCCAACCACTTGATCATAATGCTGAGGTACAAGCAATCGTAAAACAAAGATTCCAAAGCAAATCCACAATCTGTCCATTTGGTACTATCTAAGCGACTGATTTGAGAACATCCTTGCTTCTCTATGTGCTCATCCATAGCATTTCCCTGGTGTCTGCACTGGGACAGGAGAAAGGTTGCTGACTTTCAGTAGAGGAGACTGCAGGTGGCTTTGCATAACCTCCTCATAGAGCTCTTACCTTAAAATGTCTGCTTTTAAAACCCACCCTCTCGGCAAGGGTGTGGATAGCAGTCTGGGCTGGGTGGTTGGCAAGCAACATCTCCCACTTTGAGCTGGTAAATTTCATTAACTATAACCCTACTGTAGGCAGTGGAGTTTGTGTAAGTTTTTCATCTTTCGGCATGTTAAATATTAAGAAGGCATGTTTAGGCAGAGGGTGAAGTTGACATTTGATAAATCGTGTGATTTTTGAAAACTTTAATACTTAATCATGATGCATAAAAGAAGAGGAAGATGTTTTTAAGTAAGTGTTTATTTGCTTTATAGTTCTGTGATTTTGTTTTGGACAAGGCTTTGGAAGACTATTCAGTGTAAATTCATTAACACTAGACGACTCATTGGAATATCAATGAGATCTGAAAGGAGTTTGACAATTCAAAAACAAAAACTTAGGGTTCAAGTTTATATGTAAATCTGCAAACTCAGTACTGATTCTACACTTTGAGTCAAATCAATATTTTAGTGTTTCTCCCCTACTGTAATGCATGATATAAGTAACCAGGCAGTGCTGTTTCTGGCCTGTACAGACTTGCTTTGACTTTGTTTGAGCCTTAGGGAATGGTTACAAACAGTGCAAACCATTGCTATTAAGAAGGTGGAGACTGCTCATCCATTGGCTCTGTTCAGACACACAGGTAATTCTTCCTCTCATGGAATATACTACACACAGAGATAATCTCCTGAGAATAAAAGTCTGATGATCTCTAAAGGTAAATAAGCAAGACATAACAAATTCATCTGCACTCGCATTGCCAGTGCTCTTGATCCATAGTCAACATAGTCAATGACCCAGATATTCTGATCAGGTTTGAAAACACTATTTCTAACTTTAATTAAATTAAAAATAACCCTCTAAGGACATTCAGATCACTTTTGCACTGGACAATTTGTACAAACCTGTCCATAAATCCACCAAGTCAGCAGCAAAGAAGATAATCATTACCTCTTTTTTACAGAATTTATTTCGGTATTTGGTTGTTAAAGTGTCCAGCAGATCCTTTACGACCTAATATGAAAGGATAACTGTGAGGTAAATGAGGAGAGTGGGGTGCCAGATAGGTGAGAGGGTAGGGTACCAAGTGGGTGAGAGGGATATGATGCTAGGTAAGTAAGATTTCAGGTAAGTGGATGGGTGTCTAGGCTAGGCCAAGTAGTTATTCGGCAGAGTGGTTGGATGGAGTCCAGGGGTTGTTACGAATGATGAAAGGTGTGAGTTGTCGAGTTGAGTCAAGGTTGGGGTAAGGTCAACAGAGGGGATGTTGAGTATGGCAGTGGGGGATGCGTTGTCACATCTGGGAGATTGGTTCAGATTAAGCGAGCTGTTGGGTTGGTTTTGGGAAGGAGCTGTCACCTTCAATAAGGTTGAGTCAGTTTGGGGATAGGGGTTGTTAGGTCGAGCAGGTTGGAATGGTGTCTGGAATGGGATTGTTCTCTAAGGTTAGGGCAGTGAAGCTGTGGGGGAGGGTTGATTATGAACTAGGGAATCAGGATAATAGTTACCCAGAAGTTTGTGTAGGTTTCTAATCCACTAATCTTTCCTGGATAACTATTATGTTTACGTGAGTCAGAACTGTCTGAATTCCCTGACTGTAAAAAGTTGTTTCAGAAGATTCCAGATGCAGGACAATTCCCATTGAGTCCACCGCAGTAGGGATTTCAGATTTTCCTGACAAGCAGCTCTAAACTACACTACAGAAACAGATTGTCTAGCCATTGGAATATCTGATCATTGTATTTAATATAACATTTAACTATTTAATCTTCATGGACAGAATGTTAACTGCCAAAGAGGGATAAGTTCGCTTGCAGATGGGGGAGAATAAATCCCAAAAAGGAAGGGAATTCAGACACTTGACATCTCCTCTAACTTTCACTAGGCTGTGTTTGATCATGACCAGGAAGGCCTTGCAGAACTATTGTGTCTGGTATGTAAACAATTGTGTTTCCCTTGAGGTTTGGCGTTTACAGTCAGCAAATAGGTCTGAAACTTACTGGGGTACTGTTGATCAATGACAGAATTTAAACACAGAAACACCCTCAATGTTGCCTTGGCTATTTAGAAGCTTCTGTTCACAATGTGTTCTGGGATTCTGCTTTCACTTCCTCACAGATGACTTGCAAATTTCTGGAAGAAATTTCACCCACTTTGCCCACTGATCTTCTCAGCTTGTCTTGACTGCAGAGTTGGAGAAGCACATCCAGTGCTATCCTGGATGACTGATGAAGAATTGGAGGAGTGACAGCAACAAGAACAGTTCCAAAAACAGCCACATTCCCAGACATATGCAATTCTCTAGAATACATATACACAACCTAATACTCCACTTTCTCCAGCTGGGTGTGCAGATTTTTATCTTGAGAAATAGGTTGTGTGGAATGGAAAGAAGGTTAACATTTGCAAAAGGTAATGTGAAACTTGGGTGTAAGATTTCTATAGCTTGGGTGAGTATGAATATTGTCTCCTCAGATGGAGCTGGAAGGAGGTCTCTCGAGAAACAGGAATGACTAGAACTGCAGGGCATTTTGTTCTGAGAAACGTGATAAAGGAAAATATTGGAAAATCTGAGGATCAGAATTAGCACCTCAAAATATTATGCTACTTTCCTTCTGTTGTGAGATCACTGAATCTGTTGTGGCAATGTCACCATTTTCAAGGGATCTCATTCAATTACTTGGCTGCTTCCACCTTTTTCATTTCAGAGACAGGCTTCTTCCTCCTGTCTATAGGAAACATACTTCACTTCAGTCCCTTTGAACTCATAACAGGACATCCAGGTTAGAATTAAAGCAAAGTGGGAAACTTTAACACGTTTCCTTTCCACTCCTGCTGTTGCTAAGACCTGAGGAAGCAATGTAGAATTCCACCACTCTGACTTCAGTTAGAGTCACAATGAATAGAAATTCTTCCTTTAACAGAGTGGGACCCAAAAATCACACTAGCACTCTGAATGCCGGGAGACTTGGAGGCAGAATATTAATGCCATTGTTGAGAAAAATTACAGTTATGAGAGGGTTCCTGCAGTTGCAGTTTTGATTTGCTAAAATACCACCTTATGAATCTGGCCTCCAACTTAACCTTGTTCAGATTCTCATTATTAATATGTTTTAAGATAAAGTTATTACTGCCACATGAATGCAACCAACTTCCAATGTCATGATTTGGAGATGCCGGTGTTGGACTGGGGTGTACAAAGTTAAAAATCACACGACACCAGGTTATAGTCCAACAGCAGCTCAGGCAGCATTCAACGAGCAGCAAAATCGACATTTCGGGCAAAAGCCCTTCATCAGGAATAAAAGCAGTGAGCCTGAAGCGTGGAGAGATAAGCTAGAGGAGAGTGGGGGTGGGGAGAGAGTAGCATAGAAACTCTAACCTCTCACCCTCACAACACGCAGCCCTCCAATCCCTCTGCTCCAATCCCAACCTCACCATTAAGCCAGCGCATAAAGGGGGCGCAGTGGTAGTCTGGCGCACTGACCTCTACACCGCTGAAGCCAAACGCCAACTCAAGGACACCTCTTCCTACCGCCCCTTCGACCATGACCCCACCCCCCATCACCAAACCATCATCTCCCAGACCATACAGAACCTCATCACCTCAGGAGATCTCCCACCCACAGTTTCCAACCTCATAATCCGGGAACCCTGCACTACCCGGTTCTACCTCCTTCCCAAGATCCACAAGCCTGACCCCCTGGCCGACCCATTGTCTCAGCATGCTTCTGCCCCACTGAACTCATCTCTACCTACCTCAACACTGTCCTATCCCTCCTAGTCCAGGAACTCCCCACATACATTCGAGACACCACCCACGCCCTCCACCTCCTCCAAGACTTCCGTATTCCCGGCCCCAACGCCTCATCTTCACCATGGATATCAATCCCTCTACACCTCCATTCGCCATGACCAGGACCTCCAAGTCCTCTGTTTTCTCCTCTCCAGACGTCCCCAACAGTGCCCTTCCACCAACACTCTCATTCGTATGGCCAAACTGGCCCTCACCCTTAACAATTCCTCCTTTGTATTAGATTAGATTAGATTAGATTACTATCAGTGTGGAAACAGGCCCTTCGGCCCAAAAAATCCACACAGACCCGCCAAAGCGCAACCCACCCATACCCCGACCCCTACCCCTACATTTACCCCTTACCTAACACTACGGGCAATTTAGCATGGCCAATTCACCTGACCCGCACATCTTTGGACTGTGGGAGGAAACCGGATCACCCGGAGGAAACCCACGCAGACACGGGGAGAACGTGCAAACTCCACACAGTCAGTCGCCTGAGGCGGGAACTGAACCCGGGTCTCTGGCGCTGTGAGGCAGCAGTACTAACCACTGTGCCACCATGCCGCCCACTAACGTCTCACCCTTTGAATCCTCCCACTTCGCCCAGACCAAAGGGGTAGCCATGGGCACACGTATGGGCCCCAGCTATGCCTGTCTCTTTGTTGGCTATGTAGAACAGTTGATCTTCCGTAATTATACCGGCACCACTCCCCACCTCTTCCTCCGCTACATTGTTGACTGCATTGGCGCCACCTCATGCTCCCGTGAGGAGGTTGAGCAATTCATCAACTTCACAAACACGTTCCACCCTGATCTTAAATTTACATGGACCATCTCTGACACCTCCCTCCCCTTTCTGAACCTCTCCATCTCCATTAATGATGACTGACTTGACACTGACATTTTTTACAAACCCACCGACTCCCACAGCTACCTGGATTACACCCCTTCCCACCCTATCTCTTGCAAAAATGCCATCCCATATTCTCAATTCCTCCGCCTGCGCCTATCTGCTCCCAGGAGGACCAATTCCACCATAGAACACACCAGATGGCCTCCTTCTTTACAGACCGCAATTTCCCTTCCCACGTGGTTAAAGATGCCCTCCAATGTATCTCGTCCACATCCCACACCTCCGCCCTCAGACCCCACCCCTCCAACTGTAACAAGGACAGAACGCCCCTGGTGCTCACCTTCCACCCTACAAACCTTTGCATAAACCAAATCATCCGCCGACATTTCCGCCACCTCCAAAAAGACCCCACCACCAGGGATATATTTCCCTCCCCACCCCTTTCCGCCTTCCGCAAAGACCGTTCCTTCCGTGACTACCTGGTCAGGTCCATGCCCCCCTACGACCCACCCTTCCATCCTGGCACCTTCCCCTGCCACAGCAGGAACTGTAAAACCTGTGCCCACACCTCCTCCCTCACCTATATCCAAGGTCCTAAAGGAGACTTCCACATCCATCAAAGTTTTATCTGCACATCCACTAATATTATTTATTGTATCCGTTGCTCCTGGTGCGGTCTTCTTTAAATTGGGGAGACTGGGTGCCTCCTAGCAGTGCACTTTAGGGAACATCTCCTGGACACCCGCACCAATCAACCACACCGCCCCGTGGCCCAACATTTCAACTTCCCCTCCCACTCTGCTGAGGACATGGAGGTCCTGGGCCTCCTCCACCACCGCTCCCTCATCACCAGACGCCTGGAGGAAGAACACCTCATCTTCCGCCTCGGAACACTTCAACCCCAGGGCATCAATGTGGACTTCAACAGCTTCCTCATTTCCCCTTCCCCCACCTCATCCTAGTTTCCAACTTCCAGCTCAGCACTGTCCCCATGACTTGTCCGGACTTGTCCTACCTACCTATCTCCTTTTCCACCTATCCACTCCACTCTCTCCTCCCTGACCTATTACCTTCATCTCTTCCCCCACTCACCCATTGTACTCTATGCTACTCTCTCCCCACCCCCACCCTCCTCTAGCTTATCTCTCCATGTTTCAGGCTCACTGCCTTTATTCCTGATGAAGGGCTTTTGCCCGAAACGTCGATTTCACTGCTCGTTGAACTGCTGTGCTCTTCCAGCACCACTGATCCAGAATCTGGTTTCCAGCATCTGCAGTCATTGTTTTTACCATAGTCCAACAGGTTTAATTGGAAACACACTAGCTTTTGGAGCGACGCTCCTTCATCAGGTGATTGTGGAGGGCTCGATCGTAACACAGAATTTATAGATTCTATAAATTCTGTGTTACGATCAAGCCCTCCACAATCACCTGATGAAGGAGCGTCGTTCCGAAAGCTAGAGTGTTTCCAATTAAACCTGTTGGACTTTTACCAGGTGTTGTGTGATTTTTAACTTCCAATGTGTTACTCCAATATCCAGCAATTGCCTAAAGTCCTAGCTTCTAGAAAGTCCTGTCTTTCAAACTGGGAAAGGTGTAAATTAGTTCTAGCATTTCACACAGTGGCTCTACATAACAACTGACCTAGGAATTTAAAATCACCTGTGGTAAAGTATATGTAATACACAGCTTCCTCTGCTTCTCCAACCTAAACAATCCTGTCCTCTCGCCCCAGCATTGTGACACCCTTGTGAACAGCTTGGAAGAGCAGATAGCCTCCTCTTTCGCTAATGTTGTTAGACTGACCAGCTTTTTTCTGTCACTCATGAACAGTTCAAATAGAACAAATGCATATTTCCGCAGTGTCAGAATGAAACATAAACACCTTAATTTATTCAGCTGCAAAATAAAGTTTTAAAAATGACCTGCAATAATTGAGAAGGTTGATTATGTACATTTTAATATCAGTGAAGTTTTCTTTTTGCACTTTTTATTTACTAGGGAAGAATTGTCTCTTTAATTTCTCAGTTACAAAGAAACAGTTCTTGAAGCATGGACTTTCTGCTTTTTTTTCTGGGAAACTGTTTGTGTGGTACAAACAATTCCAGCTATTCATGTGACTCAGCTCTCAATGTCGGACCTTTCTTCGATTCCATGTAAGTGTGCTGATTCATGATGGGGGAGGGGGGAGAATGCAAATCAGAAATCTGCACGTAGCGATCAGCCAGTATCAGATGCTCATAATATGCTCTCCTTGACGAAAGCAATCCCTGGAGGGGAAACAATAATGAGCGGCTTTGACCTTCTTAAAGTGTAAGGCATGTGGGTAAAAAAACAGGCATGCACAGTGTGACAGCTGAGGTCTAATCGTATGCAGCACAATCGTGAAACCAGATAAGCAAATTCCAGGCTCATATGACAGCCCCCTTCTCCCACTTTCACTGATCCTTCCTACATGACACATCAAAACTGTCACCCTAAAAACATTTGAGAGACAGCCAAGTGCTCTGAAGAGATAGATTAAATTTCAGAGCGAATGCACACAGCATTCCTCATACTGAAATGTTGCTGGCATTGATTTCTGTTTTTTTTTCAGAACTTCCAAGGTGCCAAATTCAGCCCTCAGTGAAATGTAAAATTCTCCAGTGACTTAGTAGGACTGTTTTAACAGCTAAATCTTCCTGGTGGCCTTATATACACAGCTGCAGGGATGAAGTTTAGACAATTTTCTGGTCACTTGTTTCTCTTTTTTTTACTGCAGCGTTTATAAGATACTTTAGGGTGTTTTTCCGTGCAGTGTTCGCTTTTCCTCTGAAAGGGCTGATTGATCCTGGATTCACATGTACATCTGAATGAAAACCCACTTGTACCTCACAACAGCACCAGTACCCATTCTTCATGTGCTCACTTGGAAAATGTTAATGCGCTAGATGAGTGTATAAAACCAAGTATAGGTTCTGACATTAATCAATGTCTATTTTCCAATAAGAGCCTGTAGATAGTCAACAGATGAGATAACTGGGGCTGGATTTTTAATGGGTTATAGGAGCTCAGTTTGGTGCTGCCAATATATGCCAACAGCACACAGCCAGGACCACAAACCATTTTGAACAAGAGGGGTTCAGAGTTCAAATCACAGGCCTCCCAGGAAACACGGCAAGATCCATTAAGGTCAAATGCTGTAAATTGAAAGGCCAGTCTTTACTCCCACACTGATTGGAATTTCCATTGGTTCACACAACCAGCCCACATAGGCCTGGCTGACAGCTGCTCCTGTCAGCCAACTCCTGGAGGGGCTCCCCCGCCAGCATCATGGCCAGGCAGCTGTGACTTTGTAAAAAAAATTATGAACAAACAAACAAACATAGCTTTACTTGTCCCTCACTGACTTTACACTTCGAGCAATTGCTCCCATTCAGTTGGGCTGTTGATCACTGAGCAGGGGCCTTTCATTGGGGCCTTTCATTGGCTTTTTGGCATCAGAGCACACTCCCCATCTTTTACCAGATAGCAACCTTGCTCCATAGTCTCTAATTGGCTGCAGCACTAGAACTTGTAGATGACATGCCTGAAGTACATTGTACATGGTTGAGCCTGGAACGAGCCTTAGTTTCAGATTCCTGACCCCTGATTGAAAATCCAGGCTTGACTTTTCCTTATATAAAAGCAAAATACTATTGGTGCTGGAACTCTGAAATATCAAGAGAAAATGTTGGTGAAAATGCTGCAGGTCCGGCAGCAACCATGGATAGTGAGATAGGGTCGACACTTCAAGTCTGATAAAAATGTTCTTGTGATTTCTCCTTTCCTCAAATGACACTGAGACTATGTCTAACCACTTAATACAATATAATGTACATTACGTTAGATGCAAAACAAGAACAGGCCCTGCAGTCCACCAAGCCTGCACTGATTCCTAATCCTTATTTAGACCCACTACTTATTGCCTAGGAATGGTTTCTATTCCTCTGACCGCCTCCCATTCATATGTCTATCAAGATACGCCTTCAACTTTGCTAACTGGCCTGCTTCCCCCATTGGCAGTGCATTCCAGACACCCACCACCCTCTATGTGAAAACTTTTCCCCACACATCTCCCCTAAACATTCCCCCTCTCACCTCGAACCTGTGCCATCTTGTAGTTGACCTTTCCACCCTGCAAAAAAGCCCCTGACTATCCATCCTATCCATGCCTCTCATAATTTTGTAGACCTCTAGTAGGTTGCTCCTCAGCTTCCATCATTCCATTGAAAACAATCTGAATTTATCCAACCTCTCCTTCTTACTAAAACCATTTAGATTAGGCAACATCCTGGTAAACCTTATCTGCACCCTCTCCAAAGCATCCACATCATTCTGGTAGTGTGGCAACCAGAACTGCACACAAAATTCCAAATGGGGCCTAAATAAATTTTTATGCATGGAGACAATATCACATAACAATCTGTATTTACTCACTTGATGAGCAAGGAAACCCATTTTAAGTCAACTTATTACATAATTAACTTGAAATATATTTGCAGACATTTTTAGAAACAGTCATAAATAATTATCAATATTACCATCTGCTGGGATCACAGCACTGATCTAATTCTGGCCTTTTGAGAATGTCTGTTTTTAATTCCTTCACCATTGTCAGTAATACCTTCAAATGCATAGGTCCAAAGCTCTGAAATAGCATGCCTCTGCCTCTCTGTATCACCTTTCTCTTCACTCCTTAGAACCTACCTCTATGACTATGACCGGTTTCGGTGTTGTAATTTACATCTGTGATGCACCTTGGAACATTTTATTATGCTAAATGCATTATATAAACATAAATTGTCGTTCTTTAGTAGTAAGCTTGCCATGATTAGCTGTATTGAGGGTTCCACTTTTCATTACATGCACCTTAATAAGGAATAGCTGGATAACTGACATTAATAGTTGGTTGGAGAACATATGCAGAAAAAGACAAACTTGCCTTAATGAAATATGTCCAGAGGGGAAAAACCATTAAGAAGACCAGAAGTACTTAGAAAGTGAGGGGTGATAGGTATAAGACAGATATTAGGGTATGGAATGCTTTGAGTAAAAAGTGAGGACTGCAGATGCTGGAGATCAGAGCTGAAAATGTGTTGCTGGTTAAAGCACAGCAGGTCAGGCAGCATCCAAGGAACAGGAAATTCGATGTTTCGGGCCAGAGCCCTGGCCCGAAACATCGAATTTCCTGTTCCTTGGATGCTGCCTGACCTGCTGTGTTTTAACCAGCAACACATTTTCAGCTATGGAATGCTTTGCCTGCAACAGTAGTAGATTCGCCAAGTTTAAGTGCATTTAAGTCATCATTGGACAGGCATATGGATGTACTTGGAATAGTGTAGGTGGGATGGGCTTCAGATTAGTATGACAGGGCGGCGCAACATCGAGGGCCGAAGGGCCTGTATTACGTTGTAATGTTCTGTGTAAATGAATATATTAGTCATACTGATCATCCATTTTGAAGTGAATGAGTATTTACTGGCTTTTCCTTTGGGTCTAAAAAGATTCCTTGTAAAACTAAATCAATAAGGAGAGAATACATTTCAATCATGTGAAAACCAAGAAGTCTAATTTAAAACTCTAAGAAAGCAAATGGGAGTGGTTTAAACTAATTGGAAATGGAGCTGTTTTGATTAACTTTCAATACGGATCCTTCAAGCTAAAAAACAAGAGAACTCTGTTGGTACTTACGAAATCTCAGTTGAATCAAACCACAAGAATCAGAATTATAAAGAGAATTCACGCACAGCAAGTAAACAAACTTTTAAATATAATGATAGGAAAAATTAGAAAGATGTTAAAATTACAGCTATATGTAGATGAATTCAATGTTGAAATATATAAACTGCACGTCATCTTAACTACACCATGTGGCCATTTACCTTCTTTATGTGTAAATAGTCCTACTGATATTTACCCACCTTTGTCACATATCACTTTATCACTTCAGCCACTCACCAGATGTTATTTTAAATGTTGACATAGTTTTTGCTCAAATCATTAAACGGGAAGTTAATTATTGGTATCATTGAAAAAATAATTGATGGAACTGAATTTCATTAAAAAAAAGACATCATCAGATGCATCAAATAGATTTGTTGATCTAACATCTGCCTAAATGAATTAATGTCAAATTAAAGGACATATTAGAACATAGAAAAATACAGCGCAGTACAGGCCCTTTGGCCCTCGATGTTGCGCCGATCCAAGCCCACCTAAGCTACACTAGCCCACTATCCTCCATACGCCTATCCAATGCCCGTTTAAATGCCCATAAAGAGGGAGAGTCCACCACTGCTACTGGCAGGGCATTCCATGAACTCACGACTCGCTGGGTAAAGAATCTACCCCTGATATCTGTCCTATACCTACCGCCCCTTAATTTAAAGCTATGCCCCCTCGTAATATCTGACTCCATACGTGGAAAAAGGTTCTCATGGTCAACCCTATCTAAACCCCTAATCATCTTGTACACCTCTATCAAGTCACCCCTAAACCTTCTTTTCTCCAATGAAAACAGCCCCAAGTGCCTCAGCCTTTCCTCATAAGATCTTTCTACCATACCAGGCAACATCCTGGTAAACCTCCTCTGCACCCATTCCAGTGCCTCCACATCCTTCCTATAGTATGGCGACCAAAACTGCACACAATACTCCAGATGCGGCCACACCAGAGTCTTATACAACTGCAACATGACCTCAGGACTCCCGAACTCAATTCCTCTACCAATAAAAGCCAGTATGCCATTTGCCTTCTTCACAGCACTATTTACCTGGGTGGCAACTTTCAGAGATCTGTGTACATGGACACCAAGATTCCTCTGCTCGCCCACACTACCAAGTATCCGACCATTAGCCCAGTACCCCATCTTCTTGTTACTCTTACCAAAGTGAATCACTTCACACTTACCTACACTGAACTCCATTTGCCACCTTTCTGCCCAGCTCTGCAGCTTATCTATATCCCGCTGTAACCTGCCATATCCTTCCTTACTGTCAACAACTTCACCGACTTTCGTATCATCCACAAACTTGCTCACCCAACCTTCTAGCCCCTCCTCCAGGTCATTTATAAAAATGACAAACAGCAATGGTCCCAAAACAGATCCTTGCGGAACATCACTAGTAACTGCACTCCAAGATGAACCTTTAGCATCAACTACTACCCTCTGTCTTCTTCCAGCCAGCCAATTCCTAATCCAAACCTCCAACTCACCCTCAATGCCATACCTCCGTATTTTTTGCAGTAGCCTACCATGGGGAACCTTATCAAACGCCTTACTAAAATCCATATACACCACATCTACTGCTTTACCCTCGTCCACCTCCTTAGTCATCTTCTCAAAGAATTCAATAAGATTTGTGAGGCACGACCTGCCCTTCGCAAAACCATGTTGACTATCCTTGATCACACTATTCCTATCCAGATGTTCATAAATCCTAGCCCTTACAATTCTCTCTAAGACTTTGCCCACAACAGAAGTGAGACTCACCGGCCTATAGTTACTAGGGTTATCCCTACTCCCCTTCTTGAACAAGGGAACCACATTTGCTATCCTCCAGTCTTCTGGCACTATTCCTGTAGACAACGAGGACATAAAAATCAAGGCCAATGTCTCTGCAATCTCCTTCTTTGCTTCCCAGAGAATCCTAGGATAAATGCCATCAGGCCCAGGGGACCTATCTATTTTCACCCTTTCCAGAATTTCCAACACCTCTTCCCTACATATCTCAAAGCCATCCATTCTAATTAATTGTGACTCAAGATTCACATTGGCAACAATGTCCTGTTCCTGGGTGAATACCGATGAAATGTATTCATTCAGTGTCTCCCCAATCTCTTCAGCCTCCACACGCAACTTCCCACTACTATCCTTTACTGCACCTATTCCTACCCTAGTCATTCTTTTATTCCTGACATATCTATAGAAAGCCTTTGGGTTTTCCCTAATCCTACCAACCAAGGACTTTTCATGTCCCCTCCTTGCTGCTCTTAGCTCTCTCTTTAGATCCTTCCTGGCTACCTTATAATTCTCAATCGCCCCAATTGAACCTCCACGCCTCATCTTTACATATTGTCATGATCTTATAAATATGAACAATTATTTTTGAATTCCATCAACCAATTTAATACCCATGACTTTTATGAATGCAAACTATTTTAAAGGGGACTAAAACATTCACTTAATAATCTGGTCAGCATGGATGGGTTGGACCGAAGGGTCTGTTTCCATGCTGTACATCTCTATGATTCTAATATGGCCACACATGTCAGGTGTTGTCCAAGTTTGATGTGGATTAGACAAAACACAATCTGAGGTGAAATTAACATTTTCTTAATGGGCAATCAAATCATCAGTCAGCCTCTGTGGGAAGCATGAGAAGGTCTTTACCTCCTATTTGATTTACACCAGTGTGACATCACACAATAATAACCAAGCCTGAAATTGTAACCTCAAAAAGACAGAATTTTTATAAACAAGCTGCTACTTCAAGAAGCTCTATTTTGACAGGCATGAAGAAGTGGAATTTTTAAAACATTCGTTCACGGTTTGAGGGCATCACTGACTAGGCCAGCATTTATTGCCCACCAACTACCCAGACTGCAATGGGTCTGGAGTCACGTGTAGGTCAGAAAAGATAAAGCTAATAGTTTCCTTCCCTAAAGGACATTAGTGAACCAGATAGGTTTCCCAGACAATTGACAATGGATTCATGATCATCGTTAGACTCTTAATTCCAGATATTTATTGAATTCAAATTCTACCATTTGCCATGGCATGATTCAAAAGTGGATTCCCAGAATGTTACCTGGGTCTCTGAATTAGCAGTCCCATGATATTAACGAGTTTTGAGAAGATCTGTAGCTCAGGTTGAGGTTCTGGATGTAGGTTTGCTCGCTGAACTGGAGAGTTCATTTCCAGACATTTCATCACCCTACTAGGTAACATCTTCAGTGGGCTTCTGGGTGAAGCACTACTTTCTATTTATATGTTTGGGTTTCTTTGGGTTGGCGATGTCATTTCCTGTTCTTTCACTCAGGGGGTGATAGATGGGGTCTAACTTGATGTGTTTTCCTCTTAAAGAGAAGGAAAACAACAACAAACTGCCATTTCTAGATGTCACAATAAAGTGAACAGCCAATGGGGAACTTCAAACCAGCGTCTACAGGAAAACAACAACAAACGGACCAAATATTGAACTACAGAAGCAATCATCCCAACATCCACAAACAAAGGTGTATCAGAACATTATTTCAATGAGCCAACACACACTGCAGCACAGAGAACTACGCAGAGCAGAGGAAAATCACCTATACTGTGTATTCAAAAAGAATGGGTATCCAATGAACATAGTCCGTCGATTCTCAGCAACAAACCCAAACAAGCAGACAAAACACATCCAGAAACCCTAGCCATTCTTCCCTACATCAAAGACATCTCAGAAATGACTGCCAGACTACTCAGACCCCTTTGCATCATGGTAGCCCACAAACCCACCAACACACTAAAAGAGCAGCCAATAAACTTGAAATACCCTATACAGACAACAAGCAAAACTAAGGTCATTTATAAAATACAGTGCAAGAACTGTAACAAACACTACATTGGACAAACAGGCAAAAAACTAACCACCAGGATACATGAGCATCAATTAGCCACAAAACAACATGACCCACTCTCACTAGTATCCTTAAATATGGATGAGGAGGGACACCACTTTGATTGGGACACAGTACATCCATCCTAGGACAAGCCAAACAGAAACGTGCACGAGAATTTCTAGAAGCATGACATTCCAACTGGAACTCTATCAACAAACACATTGAGTTAGACCCCCATCGACCACCCCCAAGAAAAAGAATGAGAAATGACATTACCACAGGAAACTACATTACCAACCCAAAGAAACCGAAACATATAAATAGAAAGCAGGAATTATCAGCAGTGCTTTGCCCAGAAGCCCACTGAAGATGTTACCTAGTAGAGTGATGAAACGTCTGGGAATGAACCTCCCAGCTCTGCGAGCAAACCTACATACATTCCCATGATATACCAGAAGGCCATTACCTCCCCTGGATGTATTAAGAATATAGAACTGATCAAAGGCACAGAAGGTGCTATTTTTTCAACAAGAAAGTGGTTATATTGACAGCACTGCCTAGGACGAAACTTTAGAGAATTCAGAACTTAAAAGGATTGCAGGCTCCTTTTCATATTTATGATTACAATATATACTTTAATTCATAGTTTAGAAGGCTGGAATTCATCAGATGGGAACTGATTGTGAGAGGGTGAATTATCTTGCCTTCTCTTACAGTCGTCATTACTGCTGATGACCTCCAAGAAAAAAACTAATTTTGTGTGTGTGTGTGTGTGTGTGTGCGTGTGTGTGTATTGTGGTGTGTGTGTATTGTGGTGTGTGTGTGTGTGTGTCAGGGGCAGTGGAGGAATGGAGTTTAGGGAGAAAAGCAGGGACATGGAGGGGGTGCCCACTTTTTTGTACAAAGATCATAAGCTCAATGTTACATCTTTATTATTACTCTCAGGATTATCAGGTAATAAAATTTAGTTTTTCTCAAAAAAGTGTTATGATTGACTCATTACTCAATAACAATAGTTAACTCTATTTTAATTGGAGAAAAGTGTAATGTTGTGCTAAAATTAACTTAAACCGAGAGGGTTGAAACAAAGGGAGCCTTTGAAGGGCTTTTTGCCTAAAACGTCGACTCTTCTGCTCCACAGGTGCTGCCTGATCTGCTGTGCTTTTCTAGCACCATACTGTTGACTCTAATCTTCAGCATCTGCAATCCTCACTTTCGCTTGGTCATTCAACTTAGTCCCTTGTTCCCACTCTCTCCCTGAGTTTCTTCCTTTTTACCAGAGTCTGGTAATACTTACCAACATGGTTTGAGTGTTAGAAACCAAATGTGTGCAGCACATACTTTGAAACAGGTTAAAAAGTTAACAAATTGTTAAGCATTGATTTTTGCTCATAAAAGCTAAAGCATTCTCAATAGTTTGCAACTTTTGTAATTAAACAGCTTTGCCTCAAAAGAGATTTGATGAACAGCAGATATAAAATTAAATTAGTTTCACCATGTAGAACATGTCAGCAATTTTTAAATATTTTCTACAAAAACTATAACAATAATAATTACAATTTTCAATAAACAACAACCTCTCTTTAAGCTAATAAAAATTTGGATAATTTAATACATTTTTCAATAGAATCTCCCTTCAGTGAGTTTCATCAACTACAAAAAAAAGCCCCTCAGGAAGCTGCATGTATATGTGGAATATATATGTAGTTATTTGAGAATAAATTTCAAGATGCAAGTTTTATGCATAAAGTTGTGGTTTCTGGAGTAGTTTACTTGGGGGACTCTGTACAAAATAAGTCGATTTGATTATAATTATACATAATCGAATACCACAGCCACAGGATCAAGTCCTACTCTACCTGTAGTGCACAGAAGAACATAAACTGAATTCATAGATGCACAAATGCAAGTGCAACAAGATCTTGACGCAATGAAAACAGTAATGAATATATTTCACTTGCCCAAGCTGTTCCCACATGTTAATACAGTATCAAGGCAACTTGAGCTCTTCAGCTGACTTTGTTGTCATAATTGTCTCTGATCAGTGGAGTTGATTGATGGAGTGCCACATGATACCATGGAATCCATCTGTGTGCTGGGGGAGGGAGTGGTAAAAAATGTGGCTGTGTGTGGCATTCCCTGTTCATTTGTATTTCTTGCTAAATTATCATGGATAAAAGCTTGCTATTCATACCCCACCTTGCCTGATACTAAACTGTGAAAAGGAGCGTAGAGCAAATCAGCTGTTAAGGGATGGAAAGGAGTTTGTGGAATTAATGCTTTGCAAAAGTTACATCAAAAGCTGATAAAATAATATTGAACTCTAATAAGGAATACTTATATAATTGTTTTGAATGCACATTTTTTGGGTATGCACTATAAACGAAAAAACTAATTTTTAAAATTTATCTCCATATCTATATTTAATTGAGAGAAAGTTGCAATTTTCTTCACAAACTTATGCTGGTGTTTGGTTGGATAGGATGCTGCTTATTTCAAACAGTTAACATCAAACTGACAATACATCAAAAATCTATTGACCAATCATCTCCAATCATCTCGGACAACACTGCAAGAGTTCTTCATGGTTGTGGTCCTCGACCCTCAGTTGTTCTTTTCAATTATCTTCCCTGCATTACATGGTTCTGGGTCCACTGTTGTTTGTCATTTATATAAATTACTTAGATGAGAATATAGGAAGCATGTTTAGTAAATTTGCAGATAATGCTAAAATCAGTGGTATCGCAGACAATGAGAAAGATTATTTAAGAGTACAATAGGATTCTGATCAGCTGGGCCAATGTGCTAAGAATTGGCAGATGGAATTTAATTTAATAAATGTGAGGTGTTACATTTTGATAAGCCAAACAAAGGCAGGACTTACACATTTAATAGCAGGGCTCTGAGGATTGTTGTCAAACAGAGAGACCTAGGGGGTCATAGTCCTTTCAAAGTAGTGCCACAAGTAGACAGGGTTGTGAAGAAGGCATTCAGCATGCTTGCTTTCATTGGTCAGAGCATTGAGTATAGGTTTTTGCAGCTGTACAGGATGTTGGCAAGGCTACTTCTGGAGTACTATGGATGGGCGGCATGGTGGCACAGTGGTTAGCACTGCTGCCTCACAGCGCCAGAGACCAAGGTTCAATTCCTGCCTCAAGTGACTCTCTGTGTGGAGTTTGCAAATTCTCCCCGTGACTGCATGGGTTTTCTCCCACAATCCAAAAATGTGCAGGTTATTTGGATTGGCCACGCTAAATTGCCCAGTGTTAGGTGTAGGGGAAATGGGTCTGGGTGGGTTGCGGGTCGGTGTGGACTTGTTGGGATGAAGAGCCTATTTCCACACTGTAAGTAATCTAATCTAATTCTGGTTGACCTGCTATAGGAAGGGTATTATTAAATTGGAGAGAATTCAGAAAAGATTTATAAGGATGTTACCGTGACTGGAAAGTTTGAGGTATAAGGAGAGGTGGGATAAGCTGTGACTTTTTTCCCTGGAGCTTAGGAGTTTAGATGTGATCTTGTAGCAATTTATAAAATCAAGAGCAGCATAGAAAAGGTAAATAGCAAAGGTCCTTTCCCTGGGGTAGGAGAGTTCAAAACTAGAAGGCATAATTTTTAGGTGAGAAGGGAAAGATTTAAAAAGGATCTGAAGGACAACTCTTTCACACAGAGGGTGTTTAGAGAATGCAGTAGGTGCAGGTACAGTCACAGCATTTAAAAGACATTTGTATAGATATATTAATAGGAAAAGTTGAGAGGGATATGAGCCAAATTCAGGCAAATGGGATTATTAAGCTTGAGAAATTTGGTCAGCATGGACAAGTTGGATTGAAAATTCTATTTCCATGCTATATGACTCTTTGACTCTATAAGGTCAGAGGAAGGAAGGTTTGTTAATTAATGCTGTGTTTAAAATCATTCCAAACAGTTTTTGTTTAAGTTTAATACCCCTCCCCCCCCCACCTCACCAACACCCCACCCCACCAAATCATAATTAAATCAATGTGTCTGGGGAGAACTTCGTTGTGGTTGTGCTGTACATCTGGACTGTGGCCCTTTCCATGGTTTTGATTTTAGTTCCACTTCTGGATGTTGTCCACACAGCAATCTCTGTAACACTGGTGAAGTGAGGAATTTCCTCAAGACTTGTATACATTCCAGGTCAGGAGTGTGGGAAATAACTTTTAGTGACAGGAAATTTGGACAAGTCTTTTGCCATAAAATTGTTACCCTCAGACCTCCTATAATCCTGTTGATTTTCATCTTTTTTGTAATCTCCTTACCAAATCCTAGGCATTTTTATTCAAAAGAAAGGTTTGTATTCATGTTGTTCCTTGCAAAACCACAGGTTTTGCATTTTACAGACAATTAACTACAGGCACCAACCACTTTGAGCGTCACTTAGTAAAGGTACTGGAGCTGGGCTCTATTGATTAGTGCTCCAGCATGTGGTTAATCCCCTTCCACACCTGGGCCAACTTGTCTGGACTGAACCACAAAGGATTTTGCTTCATGAAAGTGCCTGTACACACCCAATTATATAGAGCTAGGGTGCTGCAGTAAGCCTTGTCCCTGTATATGCCTTTAAATGCACTCAGCAGCCTTGTTAAGTCTGTTTACTGCACTGCAACTAGATGGTTGAACAAGGTGTACAACTTAGCTTGTATTTCAGTTTCGGATAGTTCAGTAGTAAGAGATTCAATGTGGGCCTCACTTACATCTCCTTCCAATTCAGCTTTGCTGCTCCGTGTGTTGGCTAGGTCAGAGATAATGGGGCAGACCATTACCTTCTTGCCCCCTTCTCAGCGGGTGGTATTTTAGATATTGTCAAATTGACCTGTTCAGAGACCTTATTACACATCACTAGAGAAGGTGGGACTTGAACATGGGCCTCTCTGACTGCAGGATACACTGAACACATTCACAGGGTCCCATACTGAGTTACTGATAACTGTAAAATATTTTGGAGATGGCATTTCAGCCCTATTCCAGCTGGATCTCAGTGGCAGACCAGACCAGATGAAGAGTTCGATCAGTTTCCTCACTGCTGTTTTGGTAAATGGGCGGCACGGTGGCACAGTGGTTAGCACTGCTGCCTCACAGCGCCTGAGACCCGGGTTCAATTCCCGACTCAGGCGACTGACTGTGTGGAGTTTGCACGTTCTCCCCGTGTCTGCGTGGGTTTCCTCCGGGTGCTCCGGTTTCCTCCCACAGTCCAAAGATGTGCGGGCCAGGTGAATTGGCATTGCTAAATTGCCCATAGAGTTAGGTAAGGGGTAAATGTAGGGGTATGGGTGGGTTGCGCTTCGGCGGGTCGGTGTGGACTTGTTGGGCCAAAGGGCCTGTTTCCACACTGTAAATAATCTAATCTAAATAATGGTTCTCAGAGAAACAACCTGTGTGAAATGAGTAGCCACATTCATGATGGTAAGAATATTTGTTTTGGACAGGGGTCCCACACAGTCTGTTAACATATTGATGAATGGTTTACCCATAAGTGGACATTAGAATCATAGATAGAGGATTTATAGCAGGTTGTGGATTTTTCCCAGCATGGCAGGTATGGCAAGTTCTGCAAAATCATACAACATTCCTGTGGATCTGTAGCCAGTAAAACTGCTGGCTGATGTGGTCTTGAGTTTTCTATGTCCCAACATGTCCAGTTGTTGGAATCTTGTGAGTTTGCTACAGTATTTCCCGATCTTGTCAATACCATTACCTGGTAGACAGCGTCCACTCTTCCATTGCAGGTCTGTGAGGTGGGTCTCCATTTCCTCACCAGTGACTCATTTTTCATACAGGAATATTCAGGATCTGCTCTGGCTCATTTTCATTGTGAGCAGTCTGAGCTAATGTTTTTAACAGTGGGTCAAAACTCCTGAGAAAGGTTTTAGGCAACCTGTCCACAGGGTGGTCTGTTTGCTGTCCCACCGCAAGCTCTACTGGATGGGCTTGCCTAGCCAGACTACACAACCACACAGCCAGCGAAAATACCAGGCACATTCTCCTGAAACTGTTCTGTCTCACTGACCTCTGCAGGATTCTCAAACACCAGTGGGTGATATTGTCTTTAATCGGATCAGGTCTTTGCCGAGGTCAACCCAGAAAGAGTGGGGATGACTGCCATGGTGATTGTCTGATTCACGGCTATAGTCCGTCTGGTAAAAGCGAATGAGCATGCACCGTCCTTCAATCCTTTTTATCAGCACCTTGGCACTCACTGCACTCTCTAGTGGAAGCATAGAGAGGTTTTGTTTCCCAACAGTAAAGTTTTCACTGTCGCTGATATCCCTCGGTAATATTTATCTCATTCAGAGGAAATGTGGTCACCCTTCCATTGGATACAAAATTCCCAGACATTTCTTTAAATTCATCTGTTGCAAGAGTGCCACTTTAGGGATTTACAGCTGCATTCAGGGAGCATAGCCTGCTCAGCTATGCTCTCTGATGTCCCCCATGGTCTGCAAGGGGCGTAATTGACCTGATAAATTTCATTGCTCTTTCCTATAGCCTCCAGGCATGTCCTAACTTTCAGCAGTTAAAACACACAGAGAGTTTCTTGGCTTTATTTTTCATCTCAGCAGCCACACTTGCTGGCCTGAGCATCCCAGGTGTGTTCAGTTTCCTATCACTCTTCCCGCCTCTACCCTTTCCATTTCGTTTGTGGCGATCCAGGGTGGGTTTATTCTGGAACAGGTGTTTGTGAACCAGCACATGAGTTTATGCAAGAGCTCATCATTATTAGCCAGCATGGCTGCCTACCTCTCTGTACTTCTGGGTGTATTCTAATTGAAAAGGGTATAGAATTTCACAGATGCATTCATAAGTGCCTTGAGTACCTGTACCTACTGGTTAAATGCAAGCTACTTAAGCCTTTCAAATTCCAGGTATGTCTGGAATTGTCCATATGATCATTTCTTGAGGGTGCATAATATCTGATAGTGCACCTGCACCACTAACTAGTACAGTCCTAGCAAGTATATTTGCTGCCTCATAACCAACAGCATTTTCCTCATGTAAGAAGGAGTAAACCTCACAAACATTTCCTGAAAACATATTTTGCAATAATAAGAAGCAGTATTGAGTCAGTTACTTTAATTACTGTGCTAACCACTTGAAAGAGATTTTAAAAAGTCTCCACCTCTGCCTCATCAACCTAAGGATTAAAGGAGTAAGCTGAGTTGCTTTCATCCTTAAGTTTAAACCTCTTCCTGGGAAGTCATGCTCCTCAATTCAAGCTGACTTTGTCAGCTGCCCCCTCCACACTTCACTTCAGCTCTGACGAAGAGTCATCTGGTCTTTCCATGGATGCTGTCTGACCCGCAGTGATCTCCTGACTTTGTTCAAACTTTTATTCCTGCCATTTTTCCGGAAATTCTCTCTTTGTTCTTTCCTCTCTTGTACATTTCTTCTGTCTCTTTTTTTTCTTTCCTCTCTCTAATTGCTTTTCCTCTTCTTTTTGATGAAATTATATTTTCCTTTGATTCAATTTTAACCTCGCTAATGCTACCTCATCATTCTCAGATTCCCCTTGTAAACCATTAACCACTGTTTTTAAAATGTTAGCTTCTTGGCCTTCAGGTAAAATTCTAAGCCTAAATGCCCTGCTACAGTTTTTAGCTGTTTGAGGGGCAGAGCTCAAAATAACTTGCCTCTGATTGTGACATGAATATACTGGCATCAAATGTGGATGATTCTGTACTGAAGAAAATTCAAACTGAGGAAAACTTTCTGCAGTTGTTTTTAAATCTTGGTTTCAAAGTGAAAATTTTCCCAACTCAAATCATTTGATTGTTTTCTGTGGATTCAAATCATTGGCACAAGACCAGAATTTTTAGAATCAGTCACTGAGAAAGGTTCCCAATTCTTTCTGCTCTGTTTGATTACTTCCAAATCATTAAACCCCCATGTCAGGAAGGAATGAATGGCTCCCTTCTTTATTTAACTGCCTTCTTTAGTTTGACACAGCAAGTTTGATTTAAGAAAGATCTTATCCCTGGTGGATGCATTTCTCCGAGTCCAGATGAATAAATGTTTTAAAAGAATCCAATTTAAAAACAATATATACATATCAGTCTCTGAATCGTTCATGGAATGTAGATAGTATAACATTACAGACATTACATTGGCTGGTGCTGGACAAATTGATAATGACAGGTGAAAAGTCCATTTTGAGATCTTTTTCTTATTTGCTTAAAAATTACACAACACCAGGTTATAGTCCAAAAGTTTTAATTGGAAGCACACTAGTTTTCGGAGCACTGTTCTTTCATCACCTGATGAAGGAGTGACGCTCTGAAATCTAGTGTGCTACCAATTAATCCTGTTGGACTATAACCTGGTGTTGTGTGATTTTTAACTTTGTACATGCCAGTCCAATACTGGCATCTCCAAATCATTCTTATTTGCTGCTTGACTGAAATGATTTTGTCCTAGTTCCTTCCGCTGTGCCCCTGTATATGTGACAATAAATTCAATTCAATTCAACAACAGCTGGCTGACAACACTGAGAGTGGGAGAACTTCTTTTCCTGTTTTACCTGTAGTTTAGAGGTGTTTAATGGCTGTTCTCAAGCTGTGAACTTCTCAGCACATAAATCCACACACTAATACTCAGGCCACTAACAGACTAAGATTGTAGTTAGCTTTTAAGCCATTTTTTTGTACATCCCTGGAAGAGTAAAACACAAAAATGACTGAAGGAAGTAGTTTCCTGTTGAGGGAATGGTGTGTGGTCAGTCTCCCCTTATCTCTTTAACCTTTCTGTTTGAAGTTTCCCGTTCTGTCCAAATATAACAATCTACAAAGGACTCTGCCAGACAGGTACAGAATTTAAACCCAGAGTCATATTTTGACAGTATCAGCCATTTCTTTTAAAAAAAACACTTTGGAAGTAAAATCCATATGTAATTGGGATATCGTCATGACAGTTTGCACCTCTGACACTTTTGAGATCAAGAATGCGGTGAAACAGGACTGTGCCTTAGCCCCAATTCTAGTGTTTTTTCTTTCTGTCTTTCTGATCTATTCCTTCTCTGCTGACATAGAAAGATTGTATCTTCACATGTGATCAGACCAAGAAATGTTTCAATATATCTTGAGTGAAAACCACGACAACAGTGCAGCACATCCTGATCAGAAAGTGTATGTGTGCTGGTAATTCTGTATAGTTTTCCAGAAAGAAGATAACCTCCAAAGGCTCGTGGGTCACCTGTACTATGTCGGCATCATTATCTCCGTCACCATCAAAACTGTGGTTATCAGAGATAGTCTTGTGTTTCTACCTAAGATCCAGTTCAGCAACACACCACTGATAGCAATCGACAAATCCTGTCACTTTGGATCTATAGCCTGTTTTTTGATGGAGAGTTCAGAATACACATTGGAAAGGTGACAGTCAATTTTGACACACTGAAAAAATAGGCATGTGAAAGCAACAATCTGACCCTCAGTTATTTGCCAAGACAATATCTTCAGCACACACTGGAGGTCAGTAAAGCCTGGACAACTTACACCTACCAAGAAAAATGAATTAGGATTAGAATTTATTGTCAGGAAAACATAAATATAGGAATACATGAGTACAGTGAGAAGTGTACAAAGTTGCCTTTCTCTGGCGCCATCTCAGTTACAAAACCAGATTTTCTTTAAAAAAAAGCAACAGCAGAAATAAAAGAAAATGAAAAAAATAAGAAAAACATTCAGATCTTAGCATCTAAGTCTTATCTCCATAAAGGTATTTGGAACCACTGATGCAGGCACTCAGGCCTAACTACAGCCTGGAGTCTTGGTCAGCCTGCAGGTCTCACATCGAATGCCAGGAGGACTGTGTCTGCTGCCACCACCTCTGACCGCCGGGAGGCTGCCTCCATTCTGCACATGGCCCACGGTCACTGCTGACTAACATGCTGCAAAAGGCTTCAAAGAGAAGAAAAGGAAAAATAAACAGAAAGAGCAAAAGTAAAAGGAAAGCAAAAGGGAGTGGATGAGCCCGCAGGCTGCCCTGCTTCTCTGTTGCGATCACTGGTGATGACTTCCATTTCTGGTGATTGTCCCTGCTTTCACTTTGAAAGGCAAAGTCACCTTTCTAGAAAATAAGGCTTGTGTATGTGCACAGGATGGAAGATTGCTGCATCTCTAAGGATATGCCAAACTGGAACATACCTTGTGCCAAGAGACTTGCAGAACTCAAAGTTCTTGATTCAAGGATGCTGTCAAAATAAATGTGAAAACACTCGAAATCATGCATGGCAAGTGAGTAGCTGATGTTTGATGCAAAAGATGACATGGTCTATATGCAGGTCTTCGCCACATGACCACATACAATTTAAGAAGCATTTTAAAATATACCAATCCTGCAAGCAAGTTGACAGCAGAGGTCATTCACCACCACCACTGAAGGACATTTCCATGAGTGGCACTCATGGCAGCCTTTGCCTTTCCAGTTTCAGCGTTTCAGTCATCATAAGAAGAATGGCAGATGATCTGGCTACAAGCTCATTATCTCTCACAGATGGACAGACTCCAACCAGCTCCTCACATCAGGTCTGGTCCAGTTTATTGTCACTTGAGAGACCACATCAGGCCTTGGTTTCATCCAAGGGGTGCAGGATTCTTTAAAGAACCGCAATTGGAAAATCATCCTAGCTGTTTATGCTCAAGCAGTTAGAACCTTGGAATCAGAACTTTCCAAATCAGAGACAAAGGTGCCTGAACTGAGCCACAGCTTTGTAACATAATGAGAGGGGTCTTGACAAGATACTTTGGGGAGGGGAGGGGTTCCTCTTCTCAAGGTGTCCCTCAGCATCTTGTGTCATTCAGACAGTTAAGAAACTAGCAGTGTGCCTTCCACTAGAATGAAGGACCACAAGGTTATAAGTCCTGTTTGTTTAGAGTTGCCAGCCTCTCCTGTCATTTTCATGTCAACGGGGAGGCAGTGAGTGCCTCCAAAATGACACCTACACAGGATGTCAGATCAATAAGGAACACAGCCACGGGGGCAAAGGGACTTTATTGGACTGTGGCTGCAGAGTGGAGGGGCTTCAGCACCAAGGACAGGGATTAGCTCTCAGCAGGACACAGCCCATCTTCCTAATTCTGGTTCACTCAGCTGAAATGCTGAATGCTTTTGGAATTGGAAACGCCTTGGTTCCCTGCAAGGAAACAGGCTATATTTCATTTGGAATACTCCATGCCAAGCCAGCCACCTGCCTGCCACTGGGCTAACACCAGTCGTGGCAGGAGGTCTTTGCTAAGTAGAAATTAATTGCACCTTTAAAGGGCTTCAATTGGCAGAGAGAGACAAAAGGCCAACCATGGACCTTCCTGGCTCATATCTGAAAGGAATGAAGATGGGAATGTCACAGAGTCCCCATCTGCCACCCTCCCACCAAATTAAGTGGGTCCTCCCATCAAACCTGCCACAGAGGAGGGAACATAATACCACCCAATGTGAGAAAAATGTATTATTTTTCTGTCTTTACAATTCTTTTGCTGTGAATGTAAAGTGAGAATTCTAACGTGCAGCTATCTCTAGGCAGGCAGAAATAAGGGGATTCTGAATCTGCACTAGAGGCTTCTGGTAGCTGGGAAAGTGTCATGCAGCATCTTTGTTTGTGCTTTATACAATCTTGGGCTTTCTGCTTGCAACTTCTGAATGTTATCGATCATTTGAAAATGTACATTTCTGTCCTTTTGAAGGACAGCAAATTTATTTAAGTACTTGCCTGTAATTTCCTCCACAAATTCACACTACCTTCTCTCAATGATCTCTTCCAGCAGCAATACCCCTCCACAACCTAAGAAACAAACAGTGAAGAGGCAGTAATATTTGGAAATGAATGAACTGATCAGACTGCTCCTCTATTTTGAGCTATACAGAACAAGTTGGGCCAATATGCATTATTTTCAAATTTTATTGATTTTTCCCAATTTATGCCTCAGCAGTGAATTACTCCATAATTTTCACCTTTTCTTTAGCCAGATGCCTATGTCTAGTGGATTTTTTAACCTAATCAATTCCATATTTTCACTTCAAACCTTTCTGAATAGTTATTTGTCTACCTCTTTGAATTTTCTTTTGGTATGAATGGGGAAACAAATTTGCCAATCCAATAGCCCAACCCAGAAGCAATAGTTGAAGCTCAGGTCTGACTTACATCTGTTGTCATTCTGGTTGATTCATGTTGAATTAAACAGTTAGAATTAGAAAGATTGAGTACAGTTCAGGGTTAAATTTATTTTGTTGTTTACTGATCCATATTTGCTGGACAAGTTCAACATCAAATCATCTAAAATCTGCAGATCCTTTTCAACTTTTGTTGGTTTTTCCACCAATCAGTTCTCTGCTCAAAGGCAACTCTAAACCAAAGTGCCACAGTATCACAAGAGATATGGCAAGGAGGTGGGTTCCAAATCCATTCCAGACAGAACAGGGATCAAGGCCTGTGCTGGTGATATAAATCTTATCCCCATTGGTTGTCCGGCCAAGTAACCAAGTATCAGCAATGATCCACATACACTGCACCACCACCAAAATTCGCCCCCCCCCCCCAAACACCTGCTCACCCCCAACAACATCCAACTATAACTCTCTAATAAATAGTTCCTGGCCTCTAGCCTTCAGGAAAATTACTATCAATAACTAAGATTTATCCTAAGTTCACATTGTTTAACTTAAATAGTAGCCTTTCATGGTCAACTTTATCAAATGTTTTTGGAAGTCTTGGTACATTATAATTTTCATAGTCCACAGATGATGATCAATCAGATTTTCCTGTATGAACCCTTTCTGCAACTGTTCACTAAATTGTTATATAGATCAATCCTGAATACAAATTTTATTACTGGTGTCCAATTAGTTTCTCTGTAGTTCCTTCAATACACATCTGCATTGCTGTCCCTTTTGAAATTGACACGACCCTAGAGTCTATTGACTTGTTCATTTTGATCTTTAATACATTAACAATCTATTTCATTGTTTTTGTTTAAATTCTGATAACTGTGATCACTTTTTGTGATTCGATGGTTTTTAACCCTAAAGTTTCTATCCTTATATCAGTCACTGGCCTCAATAGTTATTTGGAAGCCAAATGGTGTGAGTTAATACAGTTCCTGGCTCCCTGCATCTGCTACAGGAGAACTTTTACTACGTGGTGGGAACTTGTTCCATGGGGTGCATGTGAAATAGGGTGAATCACACCTGGATCCAGATCAAAGACAGTTATAAGGGCTGCCCAGTGCCAACATGGCTCTGTAGGATTTTGTTCCAGTTGTTTACTTACGTTTTGGCCCTCATTCCCATTCTATTCCTCATTCCATTATGTGCCAACTCATGCCCCTCCACCTCAATGACTTCCAAACCTGCCAGCCCCCTTATTAACTTAATGTTAACTCATGCCATTCACCTGATGGCCTCTTATTGCCCCCATGCCAATGTAATGCTAGCTCATGTAAACCCATCCATCACCCTCAGGCTTTGTACGCTTAATGCAAACTCACCCAGTATTCACTGCTTCAGATCCTAAGAGTCATCTGGAGGTGAAATAAAATAAAGGTCTAAATATCAATTGCAGCCTTTACTATATTAAAAAAAGACATGAAAACCTATTCAAATATTTTGAATCTTGTCAAGTACTTAAACCTTTATAAAAACAAATACTTACATTCATAATTCCACTTCAATTAAACTGCGAACTTTGAACTCTCTTATAGAGGACGTTATACCCTGTGGAAAATAATAAAACTTTCATAATGACATAAGAATAACCCTTGTGAAAATGGCAACAAACAACAATTGAAAATAGAGCATTTTTCAACCTTTATTGCTACTGCCAACCTACTTTACATAACTTGCAAAGGGCTGGAGTTTTAAGTGATTTCATATCATAGCCATTATTTGCTCTTCAAGTACACTCAATTGATTAGATTTTTGACTTCAAAAATTGATAAACAAGTTTTCTAACTTGTTTCACACATGCCATCATGGCTGTAGTGTTCATTGATTCTTTAGTGTTCATTTGAGTCTCTCGGAAGACTTCGCGACGGCTGGTGGGTAAGTTTGGTCGTTTATTTAATAGTTAAAAATTTAAAGTTTTCTTTCAAAAAAAGCGGTAGCAGACCCGGAAGGCGCGCTAGGTTACTTGGGTAAGGTTTTTTTTTCTCCCCTTATTTAAACGCGGGCTCCGAGTTTTAGGCCTCAGTCTCTCGGAAGACTTCGCGACGGCTGGTGGGTAAGTTTGGTCGTTTATTTAATAGTTAAAAATTTAAAGTTTTCTTTCAAAAAAAGCGGTAGCAGACCCGGAAGGCGTGCTAGGTTACTTAGGTAAGGTTTTTTTTCTCCCCTTATTTAAACGCGGGCTCCGAGTTTTAGGCCTCAGTCTCTCGGAAGACTTCGCGACGGCTGGTGGGTAAGTTTGGTCGTTTATTTAATAGTTAAAAATTTAAAGTTTTCTTTCAAAAAAAGTGGTAGCAGACCCGGAAGGCGCGCTAGGTTACTTGGGTAAGGTTTTTTTTTCTCCCCTTATTTAAACGCGGGCTCCGAGTTTTAGGCCTCAGTCTCTCGGAAGACTTCGCGACGGCTGGTGGGTAAGTTTGGTCGTTTATTTAATAGTTAAAAATTTAAAGTTTTCTTTCAAAAAAAGCGGTAGCAGACCCGGAAGGCGCGCTAGATTACTTGGGTAAGGTTTTTTTTTCTCCCCTTATTTAAACGCGGGCTCCGAGTTTTAGGCCTCAGTCTCTCAGAAGACTTCGTGACGGCTGGTGGGTAAGTTTGGTCGTTTATTTAATAGTTAAAAATTTAAAGTTTTCTTTCAAAAAAAGCGGTAGCAGACCCGGAAGGCGCGCTAGGTTACTTGGGTAAGGTTTTTTTTTCTCCCCTTATTTAAACGCGTAGGCGAGTCACCCGAGGCACTACACGAGTAGTGCCTCCCACCCTTCCACCTCCTCTAACCTAATAATAAGACCAATTGGGACTAGCGGGTAAGTGCTGCATTTTCCTTGTTTGTTTCTTTAGATTTAGTTGGTTTTGTTGTTTTTTTTTAAGGAAAGCTTACTTTTAGAGGGATGGCAGTGCAGAGAGGGCAATGTTCCTCTTGCAACATGTATGAGGTGAGGGAAGCCATTAGCGTCCCTGCTGAGTACACTTGCAAGAAGTGCACCCATCTCCAGCTCCTCCAAACCCGTGTTAGGGAACTGGAGCTGGAGTTGGATGAACTGCGGATCATTCGGGAGGCAGAGGAGGTCATAGATCGGAGCTTTAGGCAAGTAGTTACTCCGAAAGTTCAAAATAGATGGGTGACAGTGAGGGGGAGTGGGAGGAGGAAGCCAGTGCAGGGACCCCCTGCGGTCATTCCCCTCAAGAACAAGTATACCGTTTTGGATACTTGTGGGGGGGATGACTTACCAGGGGCAAGCAACGAGGTTCAGGCCTCTGGCACGGAGCCTGGCCCCGTTGCTCAGAAGGGTAGGGTGGAGAAAGGTAGAGCAATAGTTCTTGGGGACTCGATAGTGAGGGGTTCAGACAGACGGTTTTGTGGGGGCGACAGGGACTCACGTTTGGTATGTTGCCTCCCAGGTGCAAGGGTACGTGATGTCGCTGATCGTGTTTTCCGGGTCCTTAAGGGGGAGGGGGAGCAGCCCCAGATCGTGGTCCACGTTGGCACCAACGATATAGGTAGGAAGAAGGGTGAGGATGTCAGACAGGCTTTCAGGGAGCTAGGTTGGAAGCTCAGAGTTAGAACAAACAGAGTTGTAGTCTCTGGTTTGTTACCCGTGCCACGTGATAGAGAGTCGAGGAATAGGGAGAGACAGCAGTTAAATGCGTGGCTACAGGGATGGTGCAGGAGGGAGGGATTCCGGTTTCTGGACAACTGGGGTCCTTTCTGGGGAAGGTGGGACCTCTATAAAAAGGATGGGCTACACCTGAACCTGAGCGGCACCAGTATCCTTGGGGGGAGGTTTGCTAGTGCTCTTTGGGAGGGTTTAAACTAACTCCGAGGGGGCATGGGAACCAGGACTGTAGCTTTAGGGTACAGGACCTTGAGTGTAGGGAGGTTAGGAATAATGCAGTGATCTCTAAGGAGGGTGCCTGTAACCAGAAGGGTGGATTGAAGTGTGTATACTTCAATGCCAGAAGTATAAGGAATAAGGTAGGTGAACTTGCAGCGTGGGTTGGTACCTGGGACTTCGATGTTGTGGCCATTACAGAGACGTGGGTAGAACAGGGACAAGAATGGCTGTTGCACGTTCCAGGGTTCAAATGTTTTAGTAGGATCAGACATGGGGGTAAAAAAGGGGGAGGCGTGGCATTACTTGTCAAAGATAGTATCACAGCAGTGGAATGGACGATGGAAGAGGACTTGCCATCTGAGGTAGTTTGGGCTGAGGTTAGAAATAGGAAAGGTGAGGTCACCCTGTTAGGTGTTTTCTACAGGCCTTCTAATAGTCCTAGAGAAGTAGAGGATAATATTGCGAGGATGATTCAGGAAAAGAGTGAAGGTAGCAGGGTGGTTGTTATGGGGGACTTTAACTTCCCAGATATTGACTGGGAGAGCTATAGCTCGAGTTCATTAGATGGGTCGGTGTTTGTACAATGTGTGCAGGAGGGTTTCCTGACACAATATGTCGACAGGCCAACAAGAGGGGAGGCTATATTGGATTTGGTTCTAGGTAATGAACCAGGCCAGGTGTTAGACTTGGAGGTAGGTGAGCACTTCGGGGACAGTGACCACAACTCGGTGACTTTTACTTTAGTGATGGAGAGGGATAATCGTGCGCCGCAGGGCAAGAGTTATAGCTGGGGGCAGGGAAATTATGATGCAGTGAGGCATGACTTAGGATGTGTGGATTGGAAAAACAGGCTTCAAGAGAAGAACACTAATGAGATGTGGGGATTGTTCAAGGAGCAGCTACTGCGTGTCCTCGATAGGTATGTACCAGTCAGGCATGGTGTAAAGGGCCTTGTGAGGCAGCCGTGGTTTAGTAAGGAATTGGAGTCCCTTGTGAAAGGGAAGAAGGCGGCATATGTAAAGATGAGGCGTGAAGGTTCAGTAGGGGCGATTGAGAGTTATAAGGTAGCCAGGAAGGAGCTAAAGAGGGAGCTAAGAGAAGCGAGAAGGGGACATGAAAAGTCTTTAGCTGGTAGGATTAGGGAAAACCCAAAGGCTTTCTATAGGTATGTCAAGAATAAAAAGATGACTAGGGTAGGTATCGGTCCAGTCAAGGATAGTAGTGGGAAGTTGTGTGTGGAGGCGGAGGAGATTGGAGAGACATTAAATCAGTACTTTTCATCAGTATTCACTCAGGAACAGGACACTGTTGCTGATGTGAATATGGAATCACAAATAATTAGAATGGATGCCCTGGAAATATGCAGGGAAGAGGTTTTGGGAATATTGGAAAGGATGAATATAGATAAGTCTCCTGGGCCTGATGGCATTTACCCCAGGATCCTATGGGAAGCTAGGGAGGAGATAGCAGAGCCATTGGCCTGGATTTTTATGTTGTCATTGTCAACGGGAATAGTACCAGAGGACTGGAGGATAGCGAATGTGGTCCCATTGTTCAAGAAAGGGAGTAGGGATAGCCCTAGTAACTATAGGCCAGTGAGTCTGACTTCAGTGGTGGGCAAAGTCTTAGAGAGAATGGTAAGGGATAAGATTTATGAACATCTGGGTAGGAATAACGTGATCAGGGATAGCCAGCATGGTTTTGTGAAGGGCAGGTCGTGCCTCACAAACCTTATTGAGTTCTTTGAGAAGGTGACTAAGGAAGTGGACGAGGGTAAAGCAGTAGATGTTGTGTATATGGATTTTAGTAAGGCGTTCGATAAGGTTCCCCATGGTAGGCTAATGCTAAAACTACGGAGGTATGGCATTGAGGATACATCAGAGGTTTGGATTAGGAATTGGCTGGCTGGAAGGAGACAGAGGGTAGTAGTTGATGGATTATGTTCATCTTGGAGCGCAGTTACTAGCGGTGTACCACAAGGATCTGTTTTGGGACCATTGCTTTTTGTTATCTTTATAAATGATCTAGAGGAAGGACTTGAAAGCTGGGTAAGCAAGTTTGCGGATGACACAAAAGTCGGTGGAGTTGTGGATAGTGAGGAAGGAAGTGGTAGGTTACAGCGGGATATAGATAAGTTGCAGAGCTGGGCGGAAATGTGGCAAATGGAATTCAATGTAGCTAAGTGCGAAGTCGTTCACTTTGGTAGGAATAACAAGATGATGGATTACTGGGCTAATAGTAGGCTACTTGGTAGTGTGGATGAGCAGAGGGATCTTGGTGTCCATGTACACAGATCTCTGAAAGTTGCCACCCAGGTAAATAGTGCTGTGAGGAAGGCATATGGTGTACTGGGCTTTATTGGCAGAGGAATTGAGTTCCGGAGTCCTGAGGTCATGTTGCAGTTGTATAAGACTCTGGTGAGGCCTCATCTGGAGTATTGTGTGCAGTTTTGGTCGCCATACTATAGGAAGGATGTGGAAGCTTTAGAACGAGTGCAGAGGAGGTTTACCAGGATGTTGCCTGGAATGGTAGGAAAATCTTATGAGGAAAGGCTGAGGCACTTGGGGCTGTTCTCATTGGAGAAGAGAAGGTTTAGGGGAGATCTGATAGAAGTGTATAAGATGATTAGGGGTTTAGATAGGGTAGATACTAAGAACCTTTTACCGCTAATGGAGTCAGGTGTTACTAGGGGACATAGCTTTAAATTAAGGGGTGGTAGGTATAGGACAGATGTTAGGGGTAGATTCTTCACACAGCGGGTTGTGAGTTCATGGAATGCCCTGCCCGTATCAGTGGTGAACTCTCCTTCTTTATGGTCATCTAAGCGGGCATTGGATAGGCATTTGGAAGTTATTGGGCTAGTATAGGTTAGGTAGGATTCGGTCGGTGCAACATCGAGGGCCGAAGGGCCTGTACTGCGCTGTATCCTTCTATGTTCTATGTTCTATGTTTACATAATGTATACTGGTTAAATGGTCATGAAAGGGCCATGAGCTGACATGAAGGATATGAGGGTTCTAGAGAGTAGGTGATGGCATAATTTAATATTTACTTGGCGTGAGTGCTATTAGGAATCATGGGCCAGCTGGGGGTGCATGAGTTGGCATGGAGAGGAGTGAATAACGTCCTTAGAAATTAACTGAGAACAGGTTCCCGAATACCCACTATGGTTTATGACTCCTCCGCGATCTATGAGCCAGAAGCTAGCCCAAATTGTGTGGGACTGTGAGGTGCCAATCTCTGAGATAGAACCAGCCAGATTGGGAATGTATGGACTGGGTTCCTCCCCCACCCACCCCGCCACAATCCTGGAATCTGGCACTGCAATCCTGGAATTCAGTCTCACCTGTCATTTTTAAATATCTTCAAAGATCTTCTGATTCTGTAAAAATCTAGCCCTACAAAACATTGTTAAGCTTCAGTTTTATTTTTGTTTCAATAGAATTAGTTGTTTGTACCATTTCCTGCATTTTCTATTTTCACTAGATGCTTGGAAATGGCCTTCACATTTGTAATGAGTTGCAAGTCAAGTGAATTATTAGTGAGTAATGGGTGTCTGTTACAATGATTATTTGTTGCTTGTAGAACTGCTTGGTGTTAGGGGTCGAAGGAGGTGGTGTTAACTACGGCCAGACTTTAACAATCACATGGTTAAACACCATATACATTCCAGAATTAGGCTATCCCAGGTATCCTGGAAGCTGTCCTTGCCATTTCACATCGTTCTGCTCTTACCCACATGTCCCTTATCCTCGTCTATGCATACATTGTAGTCAGTACCTTCTTCTTCCTTGCATAGCAGCTCCCATTGCTATACAATGTTGTACAAGGCAGAACATTCTGGATAACTAGACTGTGAGAATACTGAAAGGTTTCACCAAGCACCTTACTCATTAACATCTTTCTTCACTCTGGCAAACATAATGTAGGAACCTGTGAGATATAGATCAGCAGAATGGAAAGTTCTGCGAATATTTCCTGTGAATTCCAGAAAGGAGCCAGAGGATTGATTTTGAAAGCCACTGGCAAAACCTGCCCACTTAGTTCACTGAAGAACAGGCTTTTTTACAGGGTCAGTGAGTACCTGAGTCTATACTGCACCAGGGATAATATGTCCGGTAAGTTGCACACCTCTGTCTGTCCTGTGGAGTAAGGAGAAGGCTGCTGCTTCTTGTAGTGCTGTTGGAAGCTAATAACCACCATGTTCTTCATCTGATGTCCAAGTAGCACTACCTGAGCAGCATCCATGATGAATTGAGATTCAATACTTGTGAAATGTAGACGTGAGCGAAAGATACCCAAAGGTTACTAGAAATAAACATCTAATTTACTGGAAATCATCCCCAAAGTATTGAGAATTACCTCCAAATTAGTGAAGGTGCACCCTTAGAACAAGTCCTGTGAGCAAAAGTCTTTCATTCAACAAGGAAAGCAAAAGTGAGGTCCAATTATTTAAAGCACTTTTTACCTTCAGTTATTCAGCCCCCTCGAATCTTGCTGTCTTACTAGCTTGACATCACTGGCAAATTTAAGGAAACTCATGAAACCTGTGAAAATGTAGTTAAAGTTCAAATCTGAGTAAAAATGACCATCAATGACCACTTTATGTACTATAATTGCCAACTTGCCTCTCCCTCATGCAGCTGAACACACTGAAGTTAAAGGAGAAGGGCAGCACATGGATGTTGGATTTCCAAAGCACTATTCATTTCAGTCCTTTCAACCAGCTGCCTAATGCAACATGTACTCACTTTCTCAGGCTAAAGCTACCTCCTCCAACATCTTCTGGGTTAGGCCTTGAAGTAAGAAAAAGTGATCAGAAGAATGAGGATACTGAACAAATACTTATATTGTTTTAATATCATATGGTGTTGCTTTAAAGGGAGTTATGTAATCTCTGACTTTGGGAATTTCTTAAGATCTGGGCTGAAGGGTCTGTTTCCATGCTGTACATCTCTATGACTCTAAGTATTGTTACTGAGGATTAGCAGCACAGTTTCCGTAATTTGAAATATCCTACTTGTGGTAGCATTGCTTTATACTACAGAACTTAACAATAATGAACAAGGGAGTCCAGCAGTCAATCTTACTTCTTTTGAATTCTACCTTATTTTATAGATTTGAGTAATTATGTCCAATATTTTCCTTATTTTCATTTGTCACAGCTGAGCATTAAATGGATTACAATTCACGCCAGAATGGCAGCACTGTTTTTTAGTTCCCTTCACTTTATACCAGTACATGAGTGGCGAGTCATAAGGTCTCAGTAAGGAACTGCATGTCCCAAATGACTGTTCACATTTTGGATACTGGGTCAAAATAAGTGCTGCTACCAAGGCATACTACCAGATGTTTATTGCTTTGAAAGAGTCATTGTAAGCGTTATAAAACTGCTTAATCTTAATGTTTTACAAAATTTTGCTTCTGGTAATCTTGAGTCTTAATGAACTCAATATATAAGCTTTTAGCCTGTCAGGGTGAAATTTGTGTGTCAGACAGAGATCAAAATTACATTGTGATAAATCATACTATTTCTGTTGCACATCTCACTTACAAGCAAGTTCATTCTTCATTCAAGACACACTACATATTTATGCATAAGGTGATGTTCATGGAAAAAAAGATTAATCAATGGGAGTAAACGTTTTGCATTAGGCATGAATTAAGTCAAGAAGCATCTGTGGCAGTGAAAGTGCATATCCAAATATAAATTGAGACGGAATCTCAAATTTGAACATGGGTAGAACCTGGAAGTGCTAATCAGCAGAATGCAGACTAATATCGTTGCCTCTTAAGATATGTTTTTGGTCTATGGTAGGGATAATCAAAAATGAATCTTCTTGACTTGCTCTTTACTGTTTAGGCATTAAACATATAAATGGCCACACCAGCTCAGCCAAACATTTGCCAAATGATACAGTGGTGGACCATTCATGGTAAAACATGAATGGAAAATTTACAGTAAGTAGTGAGTGACAAGTGTTAATAGAGTCGAATGTTTAGTCATGAGATTTCATTGTATGAATGGTCTACAGCAAGTATATAAGGGGTGCAATGGAGAACCATCAGACTAATCCTTGAGATGGTGGGATTATCTAATGAGAGGAGATAGAAGAAACTGGATCTGCATTCTTTAAAGTTTCAAAAAATGAGGTATTCTCATTGAAACTTGCAAAATTCTTCAGTGGATGTAGATCCAAGTATTTCCCCTGATTCCAAAAACGGCGATCATTATTGTTGATTAAAGTGAAATGAGGAGAAATTGAGCAATTTCCAACTGAATCAAGAAATTAGAGTAGAGTATATACAATGTTGAAAGTATTCTTAGATGGTTGCTTGGTCTTGCACCTTCTATCGTTCTCAAACTCAGCCTACCAAAATCTGCTGAGCGTATCCCAGGTTACACTAAGTTCCGCTTACTCTTCACTCTGCATTTGCTAATGTATGATACCTCCTGGTTTAGCAAATTGCAAACTTAAAATTTTCAATCTGTAATCCACTCATTCCATTGCTCCCTTTATCTGCAATCTCTTCAAGATCTATTAAACTCTGGACATGCTGTATTCCTCCCCATATGGCCTGCCACATATCCCCAAATTATTTTGCTCCATTATTTATGGCTTTGCCTTGGGCTGTCCAGACTCTAGTTCTGGGATCCTCTCTTTAAACATGGCCACTTTCTTACATCCCTCTTCTCTTTTATGAAACACTTTTAAACCTACACCTTTAACCAAGTTTTTGGCTGAAGACCTGAATACCACTTCTTCAGTTGATGTCACATTTTTTCTGATAATGACCTGTGAAGTTGTATTGAATGTTTTGTTAAAGATTTAATTGGAACTTGCTGTTGTTGTTGTGCAGAGGAATTTTGGAGTGAAATTTATTGTCCAACATTTTAACATTGGCAATCCAATAGCAAAACAAAATCTTGTTTCATGTATTGCCTTTCAGGGAGAAAAATGTCCCGACTGACTTCACAGAGGTATGATAAAATAGGTAAGATTAGGAAGGGAATCCAAAATCAAAAGGTCGAAAAGGCAAGTTTAGAATGATCTTAAAGATGGAAAGTGAGAGGTAGAGAGGGCAGTGGAATTTAGAGAAGGAACGCTTGAACATGACACATAGATAACTATGGCTCTGTCGGTGGAGTTAAAGGAGAAGAGATGCACAATACACTGATGGAAGTTTCAGAGATTGGGGACATTAGAATTGGAATTGACTCGGTCTTTCTAATAATTGACTAAAGGAAATTACATTTCACTCAAATCAACCCACAATCTCGACCAACAAAGGTGACAAAGGCAACATGCACATGGGGACACAATAACCTTCCAAATCACACATCATAGAACCCCTACAGATAGAGGTCATTCAGCCCACCAAGTCTGCACTAATTCTCCAAAGAGCGTTCTATCCAGACCTAGTCCACTCTATCCCTGTAACCCTTACCACAACTAACCCTCCTAGCCTACACGTCCCTAGATACTACAGGACACTATGTGGCCACCTAACCTGTACATCTTTGGACTGTAGGAGGAAACCGGCAGAAACCCACACAGTCATGGGGAGAATGTGTAAACACCCCACAGTCACCAGAGGCTCAAATCCAACCTGGATCCCTGAAGCTGACCACTGCTAACCCCTGAGCCACCATGTCACCCATCAGTACAATCTGGATACATATCACCATAACATCACGGTATCTGGGTCAAAGTGCTGGAACTCCCTGTTGTGCAGGGTCTTCCAGCAACTCAAGATTAAAGCATACCACCATCTTTCCAAAGCTGACTAGAGATGGGCAGTAAATATTGGTCTTGGAACATCTTGAAAATGAATTTTAGAAGATAGAAACAGTGAGGTAGTCGAAGAAGTTGTTAGATATTGTAGAGAGGTGAAAACTGACCCAACAATTCAAGGGCGGCACGGTGGCACAGTGGTTAGCACTGCTGCCTCACAGCGCCAGGGACCTGGGTTCAATTCCCGCCTCAGGCGACTGACTGTGTGGAGTTTACACGTTCTCCCCGTGTCTGCGTGGGTTTCCTCCGGGTGCTCCGGTTTCCTCCCACAGTCACAAAGATGTGCGGGTCAGGTGAATTGGCCATGCTAAATTGCCCCTAGTGTTAGGTAAGGGGTATATGTAGGGGTATGGGTGGGTTGCGCTTCGATGGGTCGGTGTGGACTTGTTGGGCCGAAGGGCCTGTTTCCACACTGTAAGTAATCTAAAAAAAAAGTCAATGACAAAGCTGCAGAAATCATTTACTCCCACATTAACTTTTTGAGAAGTTGGTGAGGACAAAATATATCCAGGTTCCCTGCTAAAATTCTCAGCCACACATTCATACTTGACAATAATCATGATGAAAAACAGATGTTACCATATGCAAGCTGATACTGCACATGTGCAGGGTGTTTCAATTATTTTTAATAATAAACACTGTGTGTGAATGAAATCACAAGCCCAGCATTAAAGCTGAATACGACATGAGATGCCATTAAAATGATGTAACAAGGGGTGTACTCAATTCAGTGGTTTCAATATAGTTAATATAACGTAGAAGTCTGTAGCTAATAAAACACAGATTATTGTGTGTTTGCTAATTATACTATATTTTAATTGAATGCTGCAAGGTTTAGCTAATGATATTGCGGTCTTACTCTTTCATATGCTTTCAATAAATTTGTGTCATCTGTTACTATGAGGGTTTGGGTTTGATTTAGAGTTAGAATAGCTGTCCACATTTATCTATAATTATATATCTATGCCTTCATGCTTCATCACTTATTTTTGACTTCCTGGGTGCAGCAACACAGTAGATAGGATTGTACTTGATAAATGTAATTGGTGTTGTGATTTGAATGCATTCATTGCACCGTTGATTTGGTAATAACTCTAATGAACCATTTCATTTCACTTCATTACTGAAATGAGCTTTGTTCTGCTATAGATAAGTGAGGGTAAACTTATTGTACTTGCAATTGGAGGATGCTTGACAGGGATCCTGCAAGTTTTGGAGAAAGTGAAGACTGCAGATGCTGGAGATCAGAGCTGAAAAATGTGTTGCTGGAAAAGCGCAGCAGGTCAGGCAGCGTTCAAGGAGCAGGAGAATCGACGTTTCGGGCATAAGCCCTTCTTCACATTTTTCATCCTGCAAGTTTTGCCATACAACTGTGCAACATGTATTTACTTGTGTCACATTAAACTTGGTTAAAATTTGGCATTTCATGCCTTTACCTGCTGCAGTTTTCTCTCCACCTCTCACAACTACCAATCTTAAATTATCACACATCACACCTGGTAGCAATTCTTGTTGTCATACAAGTACTGTTGACCCTTCAGAATCATATCCAATTGCTATTTTTCATTTATGAGGCTAAACAAGAGTTTCAGCAGGTTCTTCAACTTTGCAACAGGGATGGGTAAGTAGTAAGGAATGGAGTAGATGGATATTATGGGGAAAGATCACAGATATCACACATTTTAAAGCACATTCGTGGGATGAAAATCTTGAACAGGAACCTTAGATAATTGTTTCCTTACTCCAACCTAAAGTAAAGTGAGGCTCATAATAATCTCACAGCTGCTTTGGTTGAATTACCTGAAATGAGATAGGTCAGGAATTAAAACTAGACCATCTATCGTTTGTATGACTCGATGCTACTCTGATACAGGAAATCTAGATATGACCTTTATAAGGCCATTAGAGTTGACAGGAGACCCAGATGAAGCACAAGGACACCCATCATTTGTGGTAAGGTGTACAGGACATAACAAGCTATAAAGCAAAGGCGAACAGAATCACGGACAACAGTGCAACCCATACCTGCTCAATGTATGCCACTCTTGCTTTGAACAGAAGGGCAGGGAAATGATGTCACTAATCACAACAGCCTCGGATGCACCTGTACCATAGTGTCACCACCTCAGATGTCAGATCAGCCTTTTTGAGAGACTGAACCCACAGAAAGCGACTGGCCCAGATGGAGTTGCAGGTTCTGCACTCAGATCCTGTGCAGACCAGCTGAGGGGAGTATTCGCAGACATCTTTAACCCCTTCTTATGATGATCTGAAGTCACCACCTACTTCAGGAAGACCACCATTAATCGGGTGCAAAAGTAAAATCATGCAGCATACCCCAATGTCCATCCCCTGGTGGCTTTGATCTCCATAATTAGACATGTTCTGTTAGACATGGCTCAAATCAACTCCAGCATACCAAACTGGCTTGATTATTTGCAATTTGCCTACCAGCACAATAAGTCCACAGAAAATGCCAAATCCCTGGTCCTACACTCATCCCTGGGACATCTGGATAAGAAGGGTACCTACATCAGGCTCCTACATATTGACTACAGTTCTGCCTTCAAATCTATGATTTCAAATAAACTCATCTCTAAACTTCAAGACCTAGGTTTCGGCTCCCCTCCTCTGTAACTGGATCCTCAACGTCTTGATCCATAGACAGCAATCAGTAAGAATAGGCAACAACACCTCTCCACTATAATCTTCAACACCAGTGCCCCACAAAGCTGTGTACTCATGCCCCTGCTCTACACTCATGACTGTGTGGTCAAATTCTGCCCCTACTCCATTTACAGGTTGCTGAAGACACCACCATTGTCAGTCGGATCTCAAACAAACAATGATGAGACAGAACACAGGAAAGAGTTTGCGTGCTTAGTGGCAAGGTAGAAAGCCAACACTCTCTCCATTAACAAAACAAATGAGCTGGTCATTGACTTCAGGACATGGAGTGGAGGACATACCCCAGTCTGCATCAACAGTGCTAAGGTGGAGATGGTTGACAGTGTCACGTTCCTGGGAGTGATGATCACCAATAATCTGTCCTGTTCCACCCACATCAACGCAATGATCAAGAAAGCAGAACAACATCACTGCTTCCTCAAATATTCAGTATGTCCACAAGGACTCTTAGCAATTTTTCAGATGCATCACAGAAAGTATCCTCTCTGGGTGCATCACAGTACCACAGATTTGGTAACTGTACTTTGCACCACAAAGTCATTAGCACAGCCCAGTCCGTCAGGTAAACCAGCCTCCCATCCATTGACTCCATCTGTACTTCCTGCTGCCTTGGGAAAGCAACCAACATAATCAGAGACCCATTCCACACCAATTATAGTTTCTTCCACCCTCTTCCCTAGGGCAGAAGATATAAAAGTTTGAATATCGTGCCAACCAAAGGGAATAGAGCATGCAGGCAATAATCTCACAACTTCTCATAAATGACCCCAGCTGTGATGGAATCTGAAACCTTTATACTTTTTGATTACATGCTATGATAGTGATGATATCACCTACTTGCCTCTTGAAGGTATACCATACTAATTGTGAGATATAACACAACAGATGTGTAAATGGGTTCCCCATTGTCTGCAAACTAGCAGATAACCCGTTATTACATTCCCACTGACTATTTCTAATATCTTGCTAAATTTTCATCATTTCATGTTAGACATGCTTACTTATTTAAAAATAAATCTTACATTCTGCACAGTTGCAACAACAATTTGCATGAAGCATCATCTGTTTTCCATTATGGTTGTTGTCAGACATATGTCTACACTGGAATTACAGCAACAAACATTTTTTTTTCAGTTAATTGTTCACATTGTTAACACTGAGTGTTGATTTTCAGGAGACTATATGAACTTGACATAGAGAAGTTTATGTAAAGTTCCTTGTGGCACAATCCTTGATCGTTTATCCGGGATCACACCCATCAGTGTCTCCTGGTACTAATCCCACTGATTTTATTGGGAGGCTCCTAATTAACATGGAATATGAGTTGTAAATGCAGCTACAGGTTTATCACTGGCACCCAGGAGCTTCATATAACTGGAGTTTCAAACACCTCTACACCATTTGATGAGTTATCCAGTTCCGTCTTTCAGACTCTGACCATATCATTGTAAAGGACATAAAAGGAAATTCTTAATTAAAATGAGTCCCTTTCTTCAGGGACAGTGTCATATTCATTCATCTGAAAGCCACAATACCTCAAGTTAGTTGGTGGACTGAATTTCACAGATAAAATAGTTCCTTACTAAGCTAGACAAGTGGCACCTCATTGCAGAAGGGAGATTCTAGCTCTCACAAAGCATGCAAAAACTATCAGAAATGGCAAGGAAGTAATGCAAATTGTTAACATTTGAGGCCTGAAATTCTGAGGAGCTATAACCACAGCTGTGCAAGTGCAATGAAATGGAACTCCCCCTACTCAAATTCACAAATGCTAACTCCATCTCAAATTCTATAGATAGGCTCATTTAAATTATTGGAATGAAATGGAAAGAGAAGCTTCTAATAGAGATGGCAGGATAATTTTATCAGGTAATAAATCCCTTTCAGATCAATAACCTTTGACTTGTAGACTTTTGGACTGCTTTAGGACATTTGCTGGCACTCATTTAGCTTCTGTTCCCCTATGACCTGTAAACAGTGTATTGGGAATTTCCCATTAACCTGAGGAAATTCCCCAACATGCTCTTCTGCCATGGATTGATCTTTCACTCACAAGAATTTCTGACCTTTGAAAATGGGGAGAAACCAAATTCTTGGCAGCCAGGTAAAAATGTCTATTTTATGTCTTTCCACAATGTAGGATCTCTGGATTTCACTTAGTATTATTAGATTTGTGGGTGAAAAATTCACTTCTGAAATACTGCAGGGTGATTTAAATTGTAAGCAATTGCCTTGAGGGGGAAGAAAGCTTGCTATTGCTGATTTAATTCAACATACTCTCAGAATTAAAATACCATTCTATAGTTCCTTAGCATTTGCTGAGTCATGCTGATCAAATCCAACATGTTTCAGACCATTATAGTTGTTAATTTCTATGTTAGACAAAAATCACATGCATTCTGGATTAGTGGTGCTGGAAGAGCACAGCAGTTCAGGTAGCATCCAAGGAGCAGCAAAATCGACATTTCAGACAAAAGCCCTTCATCAGGAATAAAGGCAGAGAGCCTGAAGCGTGGAGAGATAAGCTAGGGGAGGATGGGGGTGGGGAGAAAGTAGCATAGAGGACAATAGGTGAGTGGGGGAGGGGATGAAGGTAATAGGTCAGGGAGGAGAGGGTGGAGTGGGTAGGTGGAAAAGGAGATAGGCAGGTAGGACAAGTCCGGACAAGTCATGGGGACAGTGCTGAGCTGGAAGTTTGGAACTAGGGTGAGGTGGGGGAAGGAGAAATGAGGAAACTGTTGAAGTCCACGTTGATGCCCTGGGGTTGAAGTGTTAAGGCTATTCAGTGCTCCAAGGATTAACAAGAACTATATGTAATGTTCTATATGAAAGTTTGATTTCCTTAAATGGTCCCAAAATACCAATAGACCAGAAATAATGAGCTATTGTGGCTGTGTTGTAAGGTCTCAAACACGGATACAATTCTTATAAGATGCTTTAGATAATTGGTTATGGGAGTGTAAGAAAACATTGATTTTACAAGCAATAATTGATGGTATTCCTTGAGTTAATACTAGGAAAATGTAACTGATTCCAAAGGCCAAGTATCCAAGCCAAATCTTCATTCACCTCTTGACTGAAGGAAACTCCAGTGATGTGTTGCAAGAGTGTGTCCAAGTAGGCATATTTAAGAGCATAATTAATGAAAAACTGAATGTTCACCATTTTGTCTTCAAACAGAAGAGCAAAATACATGAACAAAGATATACTCCCAGATAACCCACATTACCAGTGCCAGTGCCTGTTAGTATGTGTTATGAGGGTCACACATCTAGACTGAGCATCGACTTCCTTCTGCCATCATGAACAAAGAGGATGAAATAGAGATTGACTTCCCTGGAGTGAAGGAGTAAAGAGAATATTGCTGGGTTGTGTGTGAATTTTGCAACACTGCTACAGAACATGGATGTTTTCTCCCTCTCTGAGAAACAAGGGATTATTTAGTCAGATAGATGAATTTTTTGTCAAAGAAGTAGGTTTTTTTTATCTTAAAGGAGAAAAGCAAATTGGTAGAGAGGCAGAGGGAATGGGGAAAATATTTCAAAGTTTGAGAATTAGGCAATGGAAGGCAGAGTTACCCATGGTGGTGCAACTAAAATGGAGAAACATTTATCAAGCAAGGTAACTAGAACTTTGATTCTGTTCATTTTATTTTACGTAGTAGATGAAAATCTTAGTGAAAAATGAGAAATAGATATGTAGATAGTCTTGATACTTAGAGAGACAGTGATCATATGAGGTGTAGAAATGGTTTGGTTCATGGAATTAAACAGCAATCTTCAGCTGAAGAAGATGAGCTACCTCCATTACAGTGAGTGCAAAAAATTGTGAATCTGGAAAATTTCCAAAGATCTGTTGCCTTATCTTTTAGAACTATTGTTTATTAAGCATTCCTTCACAATGGTTAAAGCACATAATGATCTTTTTCTTTCAGCAAGACATAAGGTATAACATGATTTTAATGCTCTCAAATACCATTCTTTTTCCAATAAAAATAATGTTGGTATTTTCTGCTCCTAACAATGGGCAGTGTCCTTATTCCAAGCATGAAATTGGAAAATTTGTGTCCAGTTCTAAATATAATCCTGCACATAAAATATTCTGTGTATTATCATGTGACAGTTAATGGTTTAAAAAAAATGATTTAAAAAATGAAAGGAAGGAACGTGACTCAGAGGTTCTAGCCTTTACACTTTTGTGATTTGTGTTGGCATGAATACTTGCCAAATAATTTAAACTTGTTTCTAACATCTGCTGTTTTTATTTTCGTTGAAGGTAAAATAGGGAGGGCATTTTCAAAATAGTAATTCTTGCAAGCCTATCACTTGGTCCTTTAAGTGAGAAAAATGAAATGGCCTATTTTGGTCAGATTTTTACCAGATTTAGGAAACAGAATGAAATGAATGGTGGTGAAGCAGAGGAGAGGGCATGGTAAAGTTTTAGGCAGCTATTTTTGATTAACACCAACTAAATTGTGCCATCGGGGTATTTTAATCAATGGTAGAACTAGAAACAGAAGAGGATGAGAGCAGCCAGTTTCCTGAATTAAAGATCCAATTCAAGTCCATTTAATGGTTCTGTTGGCATTTTGCCCCAACAGTAGAACAAACCCCTGCACCACATGAGGAGGTGCCAGCAAAATGAAGGCAGCTTCCCAGCAGCAGCCCAGGGGAAAGTTTCAGGAAACAAAGACGGAACTGTAGGCAGGGAAGGCAGGCACATTGACCCCAATAATTTCCCTAAGGGGGATTCCCACAGCCCTCTGTACTAGAAGATTTTCAAAGGTTTTTCCCAATTTACTTTCTGTTGGCCCCATGTCTTTTGCATGTCTTTGCAGTGACTACCACTCCTGGTGGTGATTATTGGTTGGCTCTCAGATTAGGCTGAAACCACTCAAGAATCATAACCATCATTAACAGCCATGGGAGCCTCGGCAAAAGGGGACTGTGGGCTCTTTCCCTCATTTGGTAGAAATCCTACCACCTCCAAAAAAATCCCTGTACTCTAGTGGAGGAGGAAAAAAAACAAACAAGTTAACGTTAAAAAGTTTTAAAAATCTGTGGTTTCTGGAAATCTGAAACAAAACCAAATTATTGGAAATACTCAGCAAGTTTGGAATTTGGGTCATTTTGACATTTTGGGTCTAGTGAAGGGCTTGAAAAACAAATACTGGACCCATGATGTTAATTATGCTTTCTCTCCACAGATGATGCCAGATCTGCCGAGTTTTTTTTTAAACACCCCAGCAACTTCGGTTTTGTTTAACATTAAAAGGTAATCTTGTTTTAAAACTTTAGAATTAAAATTTCACACTATTAACCCAGTGGTGAGATGATGACATTATAAGGAGCAGCTACTGTGTCATGTCATGTGACAACTCTAACATTGAAAAGGTTGATTATAGAATAAAAGTCAAGCACTGCCAAGGCTGGAGATCTGAAATTAAAAAAAGAAAGTGCTGGAAAAACTCAACAGATTTGACAGCATCTGACAGACAGAGAAAGAGAAAGACAGAGAGAGGCACAGATAGAGAGAGAGAGAGAGAGCATGGAGTCTAAAAGACACTTCAGCATGATCATAGCATCATTTACAAGAATAACAACAATAACCTAGATTTATATCATGCTTTGAATATAATAAAATATCCCAGACTGCTTTGTAGGGCAAAGTACGACTCAGAGTGACACAAGAAAATATTTGATGAGAAAGCAGAAATTTTGGTCAAAGTAGGTTCATTGGTCTTAAAGGAGAAAAGCAGTTGATGGAAAGGCTGAGAGTATGGGGAGTGTATGGAGAGGATATTTCAAAGTTTGGGGATAGTCAATGGAAGACAGAGATACCCAGAAAGGAATAACTAAAATTGAGGATGCAGCAACACGAGGTCCAGAGAATTCAGAGGTTTGTAGAGTTAGAAGGCAGTATAGATAGAGAGCAGGTAGCCATCAGGGAGGAATCTATAAACAAGAAAATGTTTTAAAAACTAGACATAGTTTAGCTAGGAGCCACTGAACAGAAGATTGATAGGGGAACAGTACATGGTACAAGTTAAGGCACAGACAGCAGAGTTTGGGAGGACCTCAAGTTTTTGGAGGATAATACTTAGAGCTCAGTTGGCTAGCTTGCAATTCAGAATGGTTTCAAATCCCATGAAGGGTTTTCCTTCTCAACTTCTCCCCTTGCCTGAGGCTGGATAACCACCAGTCTTTTCTATGGTCTGATAAAACTTTGGTGACTTATGTGTAGTCACATAATGTTAGAGGTGGAAATGGGTAGTGATGGCAAGAACATGATGTCAAATGTAGGATCAACTTATTTTAGTTATTTCTGCTGACTTTTGCATGAAACAAGAATATTTATATCCAAGTTAATAATTCTGGTTTTGGAAACAAAGTCTCCCCCTTTTAATTTGTCAGGCTTTGATCATGGTGCTACTTCTGGTTGTATCTCATTCAGAGTTTGCTTGAATGGACTGTTCTGATTTAGAAAGTACAGAGTACAAACCATTGCCAGAATTTAAGGACCCACATGGCCAAAAATGGGAGCAAACAAGCTTTAAAAATGAGGCTACTGGATGGTGCGTTGATGTTAACACACCCTCAGAATGCACTGGAATTTTTAAAGCAAAAGTGGACTCTGGAGTTGGTATACCACTTACTTTCAATTACCTGCTCATTTAATGGGCTGGAAAGGACCTGAAAGCAAATTTGAATTGGCAAATCACTAAACCTAAACAAATAGTTTGGTGCATTTAAGTGAATAGCTACCAGGCCGAAAATGGAAAAGCAAACACAAAAAAGAAAGTTTTTTTTAATGGTTAAAAAAAGACATATCTAGTGGAAGGTGTACAGTAATTGAATGTGCTGTGTTTCAGTTGACAGCATGGCCATTTCTCTGCACAGTGAGACCACTGGGTATCTGGTAAAGTGTACAAATTAATAAATGACCATCCAGTCCACTGGTCCACCTTCCATCTTGCTGTGATCCAGTTTTGGGCTCAGAAGATGTCCTTATGAAAGGCATCCCTACTAAAAGTGACAGTTCAAATTCTGAACACAGCCCCACAAAACATTGTCCAATATTCTCAGGATCACAAACAAAGAAAAGGACTCATTGTTTCATCAAAACTGAAAAAACTGCGGATGCTGTAAAATCAGAAACAAAATCAGAAGTTGCGAGAAAAGCTCAGCCAGTCTGGCAGCACCAGTGACAAGAAATCAGAATTACCATTTTGCGTCCTCAGAAGCATTAACTCTGATTTCTCTCCACAGCTGCTGCCTGACCTGCTGAGCTTTTCCAGCAATTTTGGTTTTTCGTTTCATTCTCAAGTCAATTTTGGTTTTGGGTTACTATCACAAACAATTATGATGTTTTCTTGGTGTCAATAACCAATGTGTTTTGTATGCGTGGTGTTTGTTTTTTCACCGTCAATTTATAAATTCCAGCAACAAGTTTGTTGGGAGTTTTAAAGTATAGAAAGTTAATATTCAACATTTGCCCCACAGGTTTAAAAATGCATTGTCTGACATACACTAATGCAAAGATTAAATACAGATGAAAGAAAAACAAAATTACAACGTATAAATGGCAATTTTTTTAAAGACTTGTAGTTTCTTAGGTGGTTTTGTTTTTTGGCTGGAGTGCAGGTCTTGAAAAGCCCAGAATTTTCAGTAAAGGCTTTTCATTGTTGAATTTCTAAGAGTTTATTCTTCGGTCCTTCACCCACTTAAGGCATTATTATCCAGAAATGTTACTACCTTGGCTGACTTATCTCTGATTTAAAGACATCTCACATGTATCCTAAAAGATCCTGTATCTGCTGTACCATCTTTTCACTTTGAGGCAGCACATCCTAGTTTCTGCTACTATTGGTACATCTTCCCCAAGTCCACCCTATCCATTCTGTTCAATAGCCTGTATGTTCCAATCAGATCTCCCTCATCCTTCTAAATTCCATCGAGTACAGACCTAGAGTTCTCAACTGTTCCTCATATGACAAGCCCTTCAATTCCGGTATTGTTCTTATAAGCTGTCTCTGGATTCCCTCCAGTGCCAGTTTAGGTCTGGGGTCCAAAGTTGTTCACAATATTCCAAATGTGTTCTGACCAGAGCCTGATAAAGCCTCAGCAGTGCATCTCTGTTCTTGTATTCTAGCCCTCTTGAAGCAAATGCTAACATTGCATTTGTTTTCCTGATGGCCAACTGAACCTGCATGTTAACCTTGAGAATCCTGAGCTAGGACTCCCAAATCACTTTGTGCTTCAAATTTCCAAAGCCTTTGCCCATTTAGAAAATAGTCCATCTCTCTATTCTTTACACCAAAGTACATAAGCTGACATTTTCCCACATTATATTTCATCTACCACTTCTTTGCCCACACTCATAACCTGTTCAAGTCCTGCTGCAGCCGCCGTGCTTTCTCAACACTACCTGTCCCTCCGCCCATCTTTGTGTCATCTGCAAACCTATCACCAATGCCCTCAGTTCCTTCATCTAGATTGTTAATATATAACATGAATAGCTGTCCCAAAAAAGAACCCCTGTAGAATTCCACGAGTCACTGGCTGCCATCTTGTAAAAGACACCTTTATCCTCACTATCTACCTTCTGCCAGTCAGCCAGTCCTCTATCCATACCAGTACCTTTTCCCTAACACTGAGGGGTCTTATTGTATTTAGCAGCCTCCTATGTAGCACCTTGCCAAAGACTTTCTGGCAACCCAAACAGATCATGTCCAAAGGCTCTCCTTTGTTTAAAGTACTTGTTGTGTCCTCAAAATAATTCTGATAGATTTGAGAGGCATGACTTACCCTTGACAAAGCCAAGCTGACTCAGCCTTATTTTACCATGCACTTTCAAATATTCCACAATCTTGTCCTTAATAATGGACTCTGAAATCTTACCGGTGACCAAGGTCAGGCTAAATGGCCTTTAGTTGTCTGTCTTCTGGCTTCCTCCCTTCTAAATGTTACCATAGCCATTTTCCTGTCCTCTGGGATCCTCCCAGACTTCAGTGATCCCTGAAAGGTTACCACTTTCAGGGCAATCTCCTCAGCTTTCTCCTTCAGAACTCTAAGGTGTTGTCCATCTGGATTGGGTGATCTAACCACCTTCAAACCTTTCAGCTTCCTCAGCACCTTCTCCTCCATGATGGCCACCTCTGCCCCCCAACTCTCAAAGTTCTGGTATGCTGCTGGTGTCTTTCACTGAAAACTGATGCAAAGGACTTATTCAGTTCCTCGACCATTTCTTTGTTCCCAGTTACTACTTCTCCAGCTTCATTTTCTAGTAGTCCAGTGTCCACTCTCTCTTACCTTTTACAGAGGAACCTCGATTATCCAAATATCAATTGTCCAAATTGTGGATTATCTGAAGAAGATCTCAAGGTCCTGCAAAAACATTACATCAAAAGAGGTAAGTGTATTCAGATTACTCGTGCTGAAGAAGATGTGAAAACACTGGCAAAAGCAAAGAAACACAAGCACCTCAAGCATTAGCGACTGGATATGTTTTAGGTAAGGGTTAGTTACACAGCCATTTACAAAAGTAAATGTATTACAGTATTTCCATCACTTTACTGGGTCGTTCATGAAAAAATATGGCTGAGGAAGTACACACATGAGCGAGGCAGAGCTTCTGTCTTCCTATCGCTATACTGAGTTCCTGGAAACCGACACATGCTGTTGCGATCGTAGAAACTATTTGGGACCTTGTTTAATGCTAGGATTTCATATACAGTATTTATGTGATGGCAAGGGTTTATTCCTTCTCAGTTTAACCTGTAATTTACAGAATGCAAAGATTAGTTTGTTTAAATAGCAGACTCATTAAAATTATAGATTTAGACAGATTCTCTAGAAGAGCACAGCGTTAGATCAGTAAGGCTTCCCTTGTTTAAGGTAAAATCGATTAACCAAATAATCAATCATATGAATGAAACAGTGCCCACCCAGCTTGTTCAGATAATTGAGGTTCCTCTGTATATATAAATATATATCCTTAAAAAAATACTCTTGCAATGTTCTTTAATATTACAAGCTAGCTTACTCTCATTTCATCTTCTACACCTTCCCCATTGTCTTCTTTTCTTAAAGATGAAGTGAGTTATCCTCTGCTGTTTTAAAAGTCTTCACAACCCTCTGGCTTTCCATCAATGTATGCTTTTCTGTTGCTTTTATGCTGTCCCTGACTTCCCTTGTCAGCCATGGTTGTCTTGACCTCCTCTTAGTATGTCTATTCTTTCTTGGGATGGATTTCTGTGGTATCTCCAAAACTACCCCCAGAATCACCTACCATCCTCCCAGCTTGGCTCCCCTTCCAATCACCTCTGGCCAGCTCTTCCTTCATGTCTTTGCAGTTACCTTTACTCAACTGTAAAAACCTGTTACATCTGATTCAAGCTTCTCCCTCTCAAACTGCACAGTGAATTCTATCATATTATGGTCACTGCCCCCTCAGAGTTCCTTCACCTTAATCTCCCTCATTACACATCACCAAATCCAGAATTGCCTATTCCCTGGTGGGGTCTAGCACAAGTTGCCCCAAGAAAACCATCTGATACATTCTACAAATTCCTTTCTTGAGATCCACTACCAGCCTGATTTTCCCAGTCCACCTACATGTTGAAGTCCCCCAGGATTATTGTAATACTGTCTTTCTTACACACCCTTCTTCTCTCTGGATTTACTTTCTTCCCAACATCCCAACGACTGTTAGGAGGGCTGTACACAATTCCCATCAGGTCTTTTTTCCTTTTGCTGTTCCTCAATTCTACCATACAGATTCTATATATTCTGACTGTATATCATTTCTTGCCCTCAATTTAATTTCATTCCTAACTAATATGGCAATCCCATGCCCTCTATGCATCTGCCTGTCCTTTCGCTAGGACATGTATTGTTGAATATTTAGCTCTCAGTCCCGATCCCCTTGCAGCCACAACTGATGCATGCAATGTTGTACCTTACAATTGCAATATGCACTACGAGCTCATTCCCTTTGTTCATATATTGCATGCATTTAAGGACATCACCCTCGGCCCTGTATTGACTGCCCCTCAGGCCGACTTTGCATTGTTCTCCCCTTACCTGCTGTGCCTGAAGTTAGAACAAAGAACAATACAGCACAGGAGCTGGCCCTTCGGCCCTCAAAGCCTGTGTCAACACATTTTACCCTTCCATACTAAAACTGGCTTCACTTACAGGATCCATATTCCTCCATTCTCTTCCTATTTATGTATTCGTCCAGGTGCTTCTTGAATACTGCTGTTGTGTCTGCTTCCACCACCTCCTCAGACAACGCATTCTAGTACGCACCACCCTTTGAGAGAAAAAAACTTGCCTCACACATCTGTTTTAAACATCCCCTCAGTACATTGAGCCTGTGTCCCTTAGTAATTGAACCTTCCATCCTGGCAAAAAACCTCATACCTTCCACTCTCTCCGTGCTATTTACAATTTTATTAACTTCTATCAGGTCACCTCTCAACCTCCTGCATTGCAGGGAAAACAAACTCAGTCTATCCAACCTTCCTTCATAAAATCACTCATACACAGTAACATCCTGGTAAACCTTTTCTGTACCCTCTCCAAAGCATCCACATCCTTCTGATAGTGTAATAACCAGAACTGTATACAATATTCCAAGTGTGGCCTACTGGCATTCTATAAAGCTGCAGCATAACTTGTCTATCCTTATAATCAATGCCCCTTCCAATGAAGGCACGCATGTCTTTTGGCTTTTAAACTATCTAATTTTCCCGTGCTGCCACCTTCAGTGGTCTGTGGACCTGCACACCCAGATCCCTCTGCATATCAATACTCCTAAGGGTTCTGCCATTCATTATACAATTTCCAACTGTATTTGACCTTCCAAAATGCATCACCTCACATTTGTCCAGATTAAGCTCAGTCTATTATTTTTCTGCACATGCCTTCAACTCATTTATATTCTGCTGGACCTCTGACAATCCTCCTCACTCTCCATAACTCCACCAGTCTTTGGATCATCTGCAAACTTACTAATTAGACCAGCCACGTTTACCTTCAATTCATTTATGTAGATCATGAACAGCAGAGGTCCCTGTACTGATCCCTGTGGAACACCATTAGCAACAATTCTCCATTCTGAAAAGCATCGTTCCACCTCAGCCCTCTGCCTATGACTAAGCCAATTCTGTATCCATCTTGTCAGCTCCCCCGATACCATGTGACTTCATTTTTGTATCAATCTGCCATTAGATTCCTGATCATTTCCATGTTATCTGGCTTATCATTTGTACTGGAAACTTTAATATCATTTGCTGAGACCTCCCACCCATTAACTTTTTCCATAATTTCACATGCAACTGAAATCAGTCACTAAGCAGGGAACACAGCCTTTGGGACTCTTGATTCTGGTCCCCTGACTATACTATCCCTCATTACAACTCTTCTTCCTCATGTTGAATGGCTCCCTGTATCACGGTGCTATGGTCAATTTGCTCATCCTCCCTACAGCGCCCACTCTCATCCACACAGGGAGCAAGAATCACAAACCTGTTTGACACGCTCAAGAACTGAGACTCCTTCAGTACTACATCCTGGATCCCTCTACTTGTATCAATCATAACACTACCCCCTGTCCCTGACCACTGAATTCAAAGTATTTAATCTGAGTGTGTGACTGCCTCATGAAATATAGCATCCAGGTAAATCTTCCCCTCCCTCATGCATCATAATGTGCAAAGCTCAGACTCTAGCTCATGAGCTCTGAACTGGAGTTCCTCAAGCAACAAACAGTTGCTACAGTTGTGATCCCTCTGAACCACAGTGGAGCCTTCAACCTAATACCCAGCCTGGCATCTCTATTTTGATTACCAAGTTCTGAATTTGATTTTTAATTCTTTTTTAAATCCTTTATAATCCTTTTAGTTTGTAGCCTGTAAATATGCCTCTGTTTACCTTTGTGATAAAGGTGTGGGTGTATTGTACCTTTAAGAGAGTTAAGGCTAGCAAAACTACCTGACACAGCACCAAGTGTTCTGAACAAGATATAGTGTAACCTTTTCATCCAGTAGCTAGAGTAGCTGATTGCCTGAAAACAACAAAACAGATTCAAATTAGGCCAATCAGTTTAAATTATACCTTAAAAAAAATAAACTCCACTCAAATTTGAATTTAGTATATTGACAATCTTAAAAGCCAATGACACAATCTGATGCTTTGGTGGGGGGGGGGGGGTATATTACTGGGGAAAATTGAAGACTTGGGAGGAGAACTGCCAAACCACCAGCATCTGCAGACTGCCCGGAGAATAGCACGCCTAAAGGTGCCTTTATTGACCAGTGATCTGTGAAACAGAAGTCCCTATGAAGAAGAAATACAGACCCAGGAAGAGAAGATTCAACATCTGACTGGTTTTGAAAACTTGAATTTCTGGTAAATTTTAATTGGGGGTTTTGTCAGACTAGTATACCAGAGGGAAAGGTAAAAAATTGGTTAGTTGAAGAAGTTGTAAACATTTATTAGTTAATTATTCTTTGTTATACTTTAAGAAATAAAGTTTTCCTTTTTACTTTAATAGTCCTTGGCCTCTCGAATTTTCACAGATGGGATAAATCCTTTCTGTGTTGCTGGTTTAAATTAAGCAGGAGGGTTTACCCCATGTTGTAACACCTTCAATCTGAAAGTAACCTATAATAGATAGATAGTCAGATTAGTAGCTATCACCAACCAATGATCTTACAGTTTACCTGTGATGTCACTCTTTTGCACTGAACCCCAATCCTGGGCTTCAATTTATTCTGTTTTTAAAAAACTTACAAACTATGAACCAAAGAAAGCAAGCAAAAAGCACCTTCTCCCCATTGCACTGAATTTCCATATTTCCACCAAATTCTCCAAACTATATTATTCACTCTGGATGTGATCGCTCCTCCATGGCCATGCATAGCCTACTAACCATGTGCTTTCAACAAGCCATTTCTTAAATGGAACTGAGGTGAGCTGAGATGACTCCCACGTATTAAGCTTCAGTTGTAATTAACATATTAAGGCCCTATTCAGGCTTCAGTTGATTGACTGATGACTGTTCCTCAGTCAGCTACCTATTAACTAATAGTCTACTAATATTAACTATAGTCTACCACTATTGGGCTCTCTGAGCTGACAGCAAAGTAATTGGAAATGGGTGTTGCAATTAAGAAGGGATAACTTGATATTGATGTGATTTGATTTTATTATTGTCACATGTACCTTGGTAAGTGAAAAGTTTTGCTTTGCATGCAATAGAGGCAGATCATACCATACAGAGTGCATAACAGCAATAGAACAGAGTGAGGAATATGACAGCAGAGATGGTGTACAAAGAGCGAAGTCAACACTAAATTTGAAATTTGAAAGATCCATTCAGAAATCTAATATCCACACACCTGATGAAGGAGCAGCGCTCCAAAGCTAATGTCTCCAAATAAACCTGTTGGACTATAATCTGGTGTTGTGTGATTTTGTTTAACATCAGGGAAGAAGCTGTAGTGGAATCTGTTGATCTGTGTGTTTAAGCTTTTATATTTTCTGCCTGATGGAAGAGATTGGAAAAGATTATAACCAGGGTGAGAGGAGTCTTTGGTTATGTTGGCTGCCTTCCCGAGGCAGTGAGAAGTATATATGGAGTCAATGATGGGAGGTTGACTTACATGATGGACTGGTCTATGTTCTCAACTCTCTGCAGTTTCTTATGATCCTGGGCAGAGCAGTTGCTGTACCAAGCCATGATACATTCAGATAGAATACTTTTTATGGTGCATCTATAAAAATTGTCAAGAGTCTTTGTGGTCTTGCCAAAGTTCCTTCACCTCCTGAGGAAGTAGAGGCATTGTTGTTCTGCTTTCTTGACCGTCACATCAACACGGGTGGAGCAGGACAGATTATTGATGATTGCCACTTCTGGGAACTTGATGCTGTCAACCATCTCCACCTTAGCTTCATTGATGTAGATACAAAAGTGCCCTCCACCTTGCTTCCTGAAGTCAGTGATCAGCTCTTTTGTTTTGCTGATATTTAAGGAGAGATTGTTATCTTTACACCATGCCACCAACTGCTCTATCTCTTTCCTGTATTCTGTCCTTTCATAGTGGTGTAGATTATCATCCTCCAGGCCTTATGAAAACATTCTCAAGGATACTTTGACAAGGCCTCTTCAGCTTTATTGTGTGTGGAACTGCTCAAAATACCCTGAGTGCATGTTCTGATAAAATGGAATCCTAGAATCCTTATTTTGCAGGTTCAGAGGGCTCAACCAATCAGGTGTGTGTTCTGGCCATCTTTCAAAATGCTGCTCAAGATTTCAAAATTCTGCTCTCTCTTGATTTCAATAAGTAATTCATTTTTTTTTATTGAGGCCATTGCACACCCCATGAATGCCAGATGATAGAAAAGAATATTGCCTCCCCTGTGATCTGTCCTTCACCAACTACAAAGTAAAATTTGAAAGGAATTCTGCTGTTGATTGGATGATTTTACCACTAGTTTGATCAGCCCTTGAATATCACAGAGACGCCAATACATCTTTCAATTGGCGGCTGGAAAAAATATGGGCCTCCAAAAGCTTATTAAAATACCAGAGAGCCGGAATATAAACATAGCCACAAGACTCCCAGGAAATGCAGTTCCAACTCTCTCTCATGTGAGACCAAGTAGTGGTTGTTTCATATGTTTTTAAATTTTCCATTTGATGCTATTGTTCCAACCACAGCTGCCAGCTGCTTATAACTGCCATGATGAAAAGTATGTGTAAAGTACATTAAAAGGCATTCCATGTTCTTAGTGGGTGCTTTTTTCCATTGCCTATGAGCGAAGTCAGGTTTTAATTTGCTTGTACTGCTATCCAGAGTGCCCTAGACCTGTGAGCGGGTGAATTAGTCGAATTGCTTTACTCTTTCCAATTAGGACACCTTAGATCCTGAGTTTAATTCAGTTGCCTTCCTGACTAAATTCCAGGCATGCTCCGATAGGGTGTGAGCAAAGGAGCGCTTACTGTAGATTAATGATTAGAGAATTACATACATTGACAATATAATTCATGCATTTGAGACACACAATGGCAACAGTCTGTCATATTTAGGCTTTGCTAAGACGATTGGGAAACTAGTGGTCTAATGAGAGAGTGTATAACTGGTACTCTTGCACATTTCGCCTGTAAAATATACAAATACTTCTGGGTCGCTGATCTGTTCACGTAGTTACTTTTAGACAGAAGGGTTAATTTATGACATTTTTTTAACCACACAGAAAATCCACAGGGGAACCCCATAAACCTGCAGCTGTGTTACTTTATCAGAAGAAATTACGCTATTTTCATTTCTCAATCCTAATGTTTTGATTGTTAATTGCTCTGAATTAAAACTGTTACGTATGTGAAGAAAGTTTGTTGTAGATTTGTAATCAATAGTACAGAATATAAATTGTCCAGAAACGTCATGTTATTTTTTCCAGTGCAGAAGGCAAAGAACCCCCCTCAGTTTTCAGATGCCAACCAAGCTGTTGCTTACTTTGTAGCATATGTTGCTAAGAGATCGTGCTGTTTTTGCTTATTTTTCTCCCTCAGGGACATTTCACAACTCTGTGTATTATAGAATGCTCTTTGTTACACATCTGTTTTAAATTTTCTCTTTTGAGGCAGACCACTGTTCCTGACCTGGTCTGTAAAGTGTGATATTGTATTCCCAAATCAGTGCACATGCAAGCTGTCTTTGAAGTAATTTAGAATTGTATAAATAAATAAGAAGGTTGTGATCAAGATCAGAAAATTCTGAGGCTAATTATTGAGTTCACAGAGGGCATATGAGATAATCTCCATTGATGCATTCTGAAGGTCTGTATTATTTTGTTTAGATTGTTCTTTAACTGATTATGTTGTCATAATTTGGAGAGACAGAATCATTGCTTTTCTGCCAAACTTTTAGTGTCGTCATTTCATTCTGCTCTCCCGCTCCAATCAGGCTGAAATGATCGCAGATAGTGAGTGACCCATTTTTGATGTCACATTTAAGACTGCCCACTAATGTTCCTCTTAGACACAAATAGAGTTAGGTTAGATTTCACAATTAATTAAAAGAAACACTGTTTTTGTCATAAAATCATGACACATTTAGCAGAAGGCTGAATGTTACCTTGAAACACAATGGCAACCTGCCTTTATTTTGTGCTTTAAAGATGCAACACGCCAAATGACTTCAAAAGTTTAAAGCTGGGTGTTAAAGCAAAAAGAAAATGAATTACTAGGAGAAGTAAATATTAGCATGGGTTGAAAAGTGGTTTTAAATGGGGATCTGGAGGAAAGGGTAGTGGAAAGACATTGAACGTGTGGTCTAGCTGACTAAAGCTATAATTGCCAATGGAGTTGTCAAGAGTGATGATGGTAAAATAACAACATGTTCAATTGTTGATCCACCTGCCTGTTTGGTCATGTATTGTCATTGGATTCAAAATGCTGAGATGTGACCTTGGTTTGTAAACACTTATTTTGAAAGCATATTATTAGGAAGTCATCAGTCTGAACACAGCTCAGCCTTAAACTGGAGGCAATGTAGAATGGAACAAACACAACATACATTATTAGAGTTGCTCTCCTTTCAAATTCAAAAACAAAAACAGAAGTTGCTGGAAAAGCTCAGCAGGTCTGGCAGCATCTGTGGAGAGAAATTAGAGTTAACATTTCAGGTCCTGTGACCCTTCTTCAGGACTCCTTTCAAATTCACTCATTAACTGGATACCCGTTTTGGGTGTGTTTTAATATAAAAGAAATATTCTTGTTTTGTTGTCCTATAAAATAGATCTAATTTAAAGATAATTGAGTTGATTTTAGTTTGAGATAAATTGTCTTTTGCTGGGGCAAGCAAACAATTTTGAGGTAAATATGTCTTTTTTCATTTTTCTCCCTATCGGGGATAAAAGCTTACCCCATGGTATAGTTCCATTTAACAGAGGCTAGGTTAGAGAGGTGCTGGAAAAGCACAGCAGGTCAGGCAACATCTGAGGAGCAGGAAAATCGATATTTTGGGCAAAAGCCCTTCATCAGGTATGAGGAATGCTCATACCTGATGAAGGGCTTTTGCCCAAAATATCGGTTTTCCTGCTCTTTGCATGTTGCCTGACCTGCTGTGCTTTTCCAGCACCTCTCTAACTTTGACTCTGATCTCCAGCATCTACAGTACTCACTTTTGCCTTTTACAGAGGTTGACAGGCCTTCTATATCTTATTGCAGTGGTTATTCTTTACAAATGAACCTGCACTGCAGCTTACTCATCCTCAGCGTCACATACATTGAAATGAATTCTGTTTTCTCCTACATAGCTACTTTTCTGAATTAGTGAGCAACTTCCAAAGATAGCATCTGTGAAGAGAAGACAGCGTTAACATCTTGAGTTCAGTGGCCCTTCTTCTGAACATGTAGCAGCCCAATACTTAAGGGTTTCAAATCGTAGCAGGGTCTCTCTGGTATGAATGTAATCTGGATGGAGAGGGCAAGCAGTTTACCTACCATCCTCCTGTAGAACATAGAACAGTACAGCACAACCCTTTGGCCCACAATGTTGTGCCAAACATGACGACAAATTAAACAAATCCTTTCTGCCTTGGTCCATATCCTTCCAGTCCTTGCATATTCATGTGCTTATCTAAAAGCCCCTTATACACCCCTATTGTATCTGCCTCCAATTTGATTAAATTCCCAGCATCACTATGGGGAGGTTTGTTCAATGCTTACTTATTAAAATTAGTTCACCCAGATGGTGCAAAAGCAGAAACAGACGATTCAGTAATTCTTCTTTTAAAATATTTGTTGCTACTGATTTTCATGGCATCACAGAATCCCTACAGTGTGGATTATCTTAATCCACAAAATTTTATTTGTTGATATAATAAGTGTTTCTAAGGGATGTAATAACATACTATATGAATACAACTTTCTCCTTTCTCTTTCATTGTGTAGCAGTGGGTACAGCTGTATATATTAGTTACAAAAGGTCCTCTAGGGGCAGTCAACCCAAACCTTTCCTCAGGTGGCTCTTGATGTCTCCAGAGGCCTATAGGTTGCTTCTGGAAGACAGCAGAGTTGTCTTTGTAGGCTGGGCTGAAACACATGACGTAAGTTAACAACGAGAAGAGGATCCCAGCTGCAGATTGTGTTGGAAGAAAGTGTGTAAAAATAGCTCACCAAAAGCCCTTAAAGTGCAAACCATTTTTCAGGAAGCACAAGCTTCATATTTTAGTGCAAGAATTTGTTTTAAAAAGAGGAAATTGGAAGAAATCAGAATTGCAGTATATGGTTAAAACATCTCCTTTAGTACTCTTCCCTCCCCCAAAACGAGTGTTCAAATCGAAAAGGGATGTAGACAACTGCAGGAAGTGAATGAATTACCCCAACAATTTGAAAGACTGAACATAATATAAGAGAAGGCTGGGTTAAATTTCCTCAACAACTTGTTTCATGTAGCACCTTTAATATTATAACACATCCTAAAGTGCTTCTAAAACAAAATATGTTTCCGGGTACACATTAGGAATCATTAAGACAGATGGCCAGCGGTTTTCCTCAAAAAGGAAGGGAGTGTCTTAAAGGACTAAAATAAGGGTACATTACATGGAAAGATAAAGAAAATGAATTCCAGAGCTTAAAGCTAAGGCAACTGAAAACAAAACCACCAATGGTGAAGTGATTAAGTTCGAGATATTCAAGAGGCCAGATTTGGATGAGCAAAGATAACTTGTGCGGTTATGGGGCTGGTGAAGATAGGGATAAGAAGGCCTTTAAAGGTCTGAAAATAAGAAGGAGACTAACTTGACATCTGTTTTTGAAAAATAGCCAATTCTAGGCAAATATTTCATTGAATGATCTTGAATCTGATGAGGAAGATGAAGATACAAATGGAAGTGGGATGAGTGAATGTAAAAAAAGATGGGAATCAAAACTGATATGAATTCACTTGCAAGTGTTCATGTCATCAGATAGGGAGAAACTGTTCCTGCTTTTAATCAGGTCAAGAATCACGAGAAGAAAGTGAGGACTGCAGATGCTGGAGATCAGAGTCAAAATGTGTGGTGCTGGAAAAGCACAGCCAGTCAAGGGAGCATCCAAGGAAAATGAGAATTAACATTTCGACCATAAGCTCTTCATCACAAATGTTCTGATTCATTCCTGATGAAGACCTTATACTCAAAATGTCGACTCTCCTGCTCCTTGGATGCTGACTGATCGGCTGTGCTTTACTAGCACCACACTTTTTGACAAGAATCATGTGACACGGATTGAAATTGATTTGCAAAAGAAGTAAATACAGGAAAAAAATCTTTTGCACATTGCAACATGTAAGGATATGGATTGCACTGCCTGGAACTGCAGTAGAGGCAGGTTCAATTGAGGCATTCAGGAGAACAGCAGATGATTATCTCGGTAACAGTAATGTGCCAGGATATGGGGAATGAACAGGAGATTGGTAGTAGATAATGATAGTCATTTGAAGAGGCGATGCAGACACAATGGACCAAATGGCTTCCTTCTGTAGCACTTCTGTTTTGCCTAATCCATTGTAATAAATTATCAATATTTTGTCCAAGCAACACATAGATGTCACGATGACTGAACTGGTGCCCAATTCAAATTCAGCAAACAGAATACCTGCCAGCAGTAAGCTGAGACAGACAATATTAATGTTGTTGCTTTTTACGCCAGTTTGAGAAACTGGGACTAAATGAAGCGATAAATGAGGGTCCATTCTGCAGCAACTCTTTGAAAAAGAGTTTTAATTGAGTCCAAATTTCCCATGTTTAAGACATATGTTTGTTAATGACTTTGGTTATTTTTAATGTGGAGTTTTTTCAGTAACCTTAAACAGCTGTAATGGGAATCTGTTGCCACGTTTAGATATTCCCTCAAAATATTGAGACCATAAATACTGACAATATAGAACCAAACTAATATGAAGTATGTATGTTTCACTGTCCAAAGTATACTTTCCATTTGGACCTCCAATGTGATTTCAACTCACACAATGTCAGAAATGCTCACAGAATTGAGTCCGGTGGGGGGAGGGCACAATTTTGAAACTTCATTTCCAAGTGTCATCCTAGGATGCTGTCTCCTCAGGATAATTTGGAATTTTCAAAAGACGAGCTGCAGGGAGGGAGTAAAACCTACTCACCACTAATTATCAGCCCTTTAAGTTCCATTTTGAGTTTCTTAAAGGGTCAATCCAATGAAGAATATGATTTTACATGAACAAAATAAACCTGATACATTTAATAACCAGATAAAGAGATCATTGCAAAGTCATTGGAAAATTCATTTGACGCAGTAAGTCTGAATTTTAATGGGTCACCTAGCATTGCTTTAACACTTCTGTGTTTGCATGGCCATTTTTCTCTTGCTCCTGGCCTTCTGATCAGATCGCTTCACTGCTCTCTCAAGCAAAGCAGTGGCAGCCCTCTACATGATTGCTCACTGAATTTGTTGCCAGTGCCAGAGAGGTGGCTCCTGCTTCATGGAAGCACTTAGTGCCACAGGCTGCACAGGAAATTAGTTTGGTCTGCAATTATAGCTTTAGCATTGAAAATTAGAGTCACAAGAGTCCCATTATTGAAGCCAGTGATGGGTCACAGGATTCATTCAAATATCAGTTCTTGACCCAGATTTGAAAGTCTAGCCCCGAATCTCACTGCCTGATACCTTCTGAGGTCTCTTAAAATTGATGTCCTTTGTCCTTCTAGACCACATTGTATTTGTAATGTTAAGGTTGTGGAAGATAACACAAAGATAGTTTAATTACATAACTCATTAAATTAAAACAGGGCTTTAAACACTGAGCTGTCTCAGGTATTCTTCATCCTAATGTTTAAATTTTCATATTAGCATTTGTGAGGCAGAGAATGATCTGCTTTTTGACTGTCTTGCTGAATAGACTGATGATGGGAGGTAAAAACAAAGAACTACGGATGCTGGAAATCTGAGACACAAACAAAAAGTGCTGGAGAAACTCAGCAGATCTGGCAGCATCTGTAGTGAGAGAAGCAGCGGTAATGTTTTGAGTCCAATGACCCTTCATCAGATAGTAGGAAGTCTTCTGTGATCTTTGTTACCCAACCCAATTTATCAAGTTGAGACAAGACTCTTTGAAGTGACAGTAGCGTATCAGCACCAGAGCCAGAAGATTACTGGAAGATTTTACATGACACAAGGTTACAATACTGAGCAGGCATCTGTGTCTAAAACTCCCCCAATGTTTGTATGATTAATAGTAAGATCCATAATCCACAAAAATGCAGAATCTGCTGTTTGTAAGTCTTAAGTCCTCCTCCGCTCTACAGATGGAAAAAAATCTGACAACTATAAATCACAGAGACATTATTTCAGTTGCCACTGGTAATCATGTGATTGTTATATAATATCATTCAAACACCATAAAGCATGAATTTTGGATTTTATTTAATGTATCTTCCATAGGAGTGAAATGTGAACTTACGATATTCAAGCATGCAGGTAAAAAATGCAACATTTTAGGGATGTCAAGGAACATTGTGAATGAAAGCCAAAAAAAAATATGTTTATGTTATGATATGGAGGTGCCAGTGTTGGAATGGAGTGGGCAAGATCGGAAGTCAGAAGACGTCAGGTTGTAGTCTAACAGATTTATTTGAAATCACAAGTTTTTGAAGCGTTGTCCTTTCGTCAGGCTGAGTGCTAGACTGTAACCTGGTATTGTCTGACTTCTGAACATGTTTACATTAAGTAGAATTATTTAGCGGGAGTATGTTTATGTAAAAGATACTTGGTAAAGGGTGGAACATTGAAGTAGGCATACAGGAGGCTAGATGAACACAGCAAGCCAGGTAGCATCAGGAGGTGGAACATTGAAGATTGATTGAACAGTCTTGGGTTACTTGTTACCTTACGTTAAATGCAGCCTGATTTAATTTTGCAGGCATAGATTGTTTTTGAAAAAAAGATTTCCAACACTTTTACTCTAAAATGATATTTTATGCCTATATAATGAAAAAAGAATTTTGAAACTGTGTTTAGAAAGTTCTATTTGATAATAATGAGCTAGCTTCTGTCAAAACTCTTATATTGTTGAATATAAGTAATGCCTTATATCACATTTGGTTGAAACCCGTATTTAACTGGAATAGCGATTCAGTACAACAGCACAACATTATGGATAGTGGCATTTAGATCACTGGCACAATAATTTAAAAAAACTTTTTTTTTATATGTTGCCTTCAGCTAAGTAAAATATCCCAAGATTATGATAGGTGACCAAAGGTTTATTCAAAAATCTCATTGTTGTTGGCAGATCCCATCATGGCCTCACCTCCATATCTCTCCAGTCATACAACTTATGACTGCAATGGCAGTCACAGTGATAACGATGGCTGATGTGTCTGGGCAGAACTCTGGTGATCAGTGGCACCATGGAAGCAACTGGGAGCCCAGAGTCGTGCCTGAGTGGGACTCTGGCAGCCTGTAGCGAGGCTGCTCATGAGCCCGAATGACGGTCGGCAGTGAGACAGAAGTGTGGAGATCGAGACATTGAGCGCAGTCTGAGAGAGAGAGGATGACAGCAAGACGGCAGCACAGAGACATGGGGATTGAGAGAAAAAGCCCTCATGGGGAAGTCCAGCATGAAGTCCAGCATGAGGCCCTTGGCTAAAGAAGGACTGTAATTTGAAATTACAACTTTTATTTATTTTTTTCCAACTTTACACTGAGAAGAACAGTAATGTTGAACTTCTAACTTACTTCTTTATTTTTCTATTTTTTACCTAAGATTTTGCATCTAGGTACCTTGTACCTAAGATGATGCCATGAATGGTGACATTGGAAACTATTCACTGCACTCCTGTATCACTGTACTTGAGTACACATGACAATAAAATCTAATCTAAAATATCTTATTGTATAGGGTAATAGTTCTGAAAGTGGTAATACTAGAATTATGGAACCATAGAATCATAGAACCTCTACAGTTATGGAAGGAGGCCATTTCAGCCATTGAGTCCGCACTGACCCTCCAAAGAGCATCCCACCCAGACCCAAACCCATACCATATAACCCCACATTTACTATGTGTAATCCACCTAGTCTACGCATCCCTGAACTCTACAAACAATTTCTGTTTGGCCAATCCACCCAACTTGCAATAAGATCTGACAAAGTCACATAGTGTTTGGGTGGGAAAGAAGAAATCTTATCTAAGACATGGCTGGCGACAGATGTTCCATTTCTAGTTCCTGATAATTTTTGTAAGTACTCCTAACTAGTCAATGCACCTTGTACCTATTGTTGCCTTGTATAAACTACATCCCGTGGTGTAAGGCAAGTGTCTCTACTTGTCAAGAATTGTTAAAGCATTGAGACAGAGATAGCCCCGCCAGAGGCTGGCATCATAATTGCTGATAATAATAATTTGATTTAATTTTTGTCGGCTTCCATTAACTACTTGACTTTTTTGTTACACTTCTCCACGAGAAACTGTTTAAACCACTATTGTTACTTTAAAAGAGTAGAGGGTTAGTGGCTGCATTCTAGCCCAGCCACAAGCTACCAGTGATTGCTGCTGCAAAGTATGACATGGTGATCAGTGGTGGAGATTGAAACATAAAAGCATAGAAAATAGAAGCAAAATAAGGCCATTCAACCCCTTGAGCCTGCTCCACCACTGAATTTAATCATGGCTGATCATCCAGTAAAATATCCTAATCCTGCCCTCCCTCCATACCTCTTGATCCCTTTAGCCAGAAAAGCTATATCCACCTCCTCCTTGAAAATACATAATGCTTTGGCCTGAACCAGTTCCGGTGGTAGTGAATTTCCACAGGCTCACCACTCTGTGGGTGAAGAAATTTCTCCTCATCTCAGTCGTCCTTATCCTTAAACTGTGACCCTTGGTTCTGGACTCTCCCACTATTGGGAATATCCTTCCTGCTCTAATCTGTCTAGGTTCTGTTAGAATTTTCACTGAGATCCTTCTAGTTTTTCTAAATTCCAGTGAATGCAACCTTAACTGATTCAATCTCTCCTCAGTCTCCCCTTTACGTCCTGCTCCCAGGAATTAGTCTGGTAAACATTTGCTGCACTTTCTCTATAGCAAGAACATCCTTCCTCAGGTGTGGCCTCACCAATGTCCTGCATAATAGCAGCAAGATATTTCTTTCCTGTATTTGAATCCTGTCTCTATGAAGACTGATGCACAGCTTGCCTTACTTACTGGAGAAAGTGAGGACTGCAGATGCTGGAGATCAGAGCTAAAAATGTGTTGCTGGAAAAGCGCAGCAGGTCAGGCAGCATCCAAGGAACAGGAGATTTGACGTTTCGGGCATAAGCCCTTTTTCAGGAATGAGGAAAGTGTGTCCGGCAGGCTAAGATAAAAGGTAGGGAAGAGGGACTTGGAGGAGGGGCATTGGAGATGCGATAGGTGGAAGGAGGTTAAGGTGAGGGTGATAGGCCGGAGTGGGGTGGGGGCGGAGAGGTCAGGAAGAAGATTGCAGATTAAGAAGGCGGTGCTGAGTTCGAGGGATTTGACTGAGACAAGGTGGGGGGAGGGGAAATGAGGAGACTGGAGAAATCTGAGTTCATTCCTTGTGGTTGGAGGGTTCCTAGGCGGAAGATGAGGCGTTCTTCCTCCAACCGTCGTGTTGTTATGGTCTGGCGATGGAGGAGTCCAAGGACCTGCATGTCCTTGGTGGAGTGGGAGGGGAGTTAAAGTGTCTATAACTCCGGCCTATCACCCTCACCTTGACCTCCTTCCACCTATCGCATCTCCAACGCCTCTCCCCCAAGTCCCTCCTCCCTACCTTTTATCTTAGCCTGCTGGACACACTTTCCTCATTCCTGAAGAAGGGCTTATGCCCGAAACATCGAATGTCCTGTTCCTTGGATGATGCCTGACCTGCTGCGCTTTTCCAGCAACACATTTTCAGCTCTTGCCTTACTTACTGCCTGCTACACCTGCATACTTACTTTCAGTGACTGGTGTACAAATACCTCAGGGTAGCAAAGGAAAAGAATTAAAATCCATTTGGCCCAGGAGGAAAATAAAATTCAGAATAAAGGTTAGTTTACCACTTTAGTAACATTACTGCAATAAGAAGACAGTCAGATAGCAGCTGAAAGCAACTAAATGGTCAAGGATCAGCAGTACTTGAGGAAGCAGCAATTATGCAAAAGCAGCCTCTCAGAAGAAATATTTTACCTCAAAACATTTAGGAGTTGCTAGAAAACTAGTGTGGGTGAGGAAAAGAGGAAAAATTAGCCAGAATGGCAAGTTGAAGAACATAGAACATAGAACTGTACAGCACAGGAACAGGCCCTTTGGCCTATGAGATTGTACCGAACATGACATCAAACTAAACTAATCCCTTCAGCCTATTACTGGTCTATGTTCCTCCATTTCTTGCACATTCATGTGCTTATCTAAAAGTCTCTTAAATGTCCCCATCGTATTTGCCTCCACCACCACCCCTGGCAGCGCATTCCACACTCCTACCTCACTCCGTGTAAAAATGAATTGCCCCTCACATCTCCTTTGAACTTTCCCCCACTCATCTTAAATGCACGCCCACTAGATTTAAATATTTCAACTCTGGGAAAAAGATTCTGACCGTCAGCCTTAACTATGCATCTCATAATTTTATGGGAGCGAATTACTGCAGATGCTGGAATCTGAACTGAAAACAAAAAATATTAGTGATCAGAGCGGGTTAGGCAGTATCCATGGAGAGAAAGCAAGCTAACATTTCGAGTCTAGTTGACTCTTCATCAGAGCTAAAGTGAAGTGTGGAGGGAGCAGCATTTATGCTATAGTTGGAAAGAAGGTTGGAGTGCCAGGGGAGAAAGGATGTTGATGATTCAGATTAAGTTATCGGAATGTGAGAAGGGCAGAACAATGGTGTGTCTAACTGCCAGACTGGGAAGAATAAACTGTCCTACTGGGGTGGGGGCAGGGGAGAGAGGGTGACAGAGAATGTAACAAGAAAAGTTAAAAGGAAGGGAAGGAATGGGTTTACAATTTGAAGGTATTGAACTCAATATTGAGCCCAAAAGGTTGTAAATGGCCTAGTTTGTATATAAGATGTTGCTCCTTCGGTTTGCATTGTGATTCACTGGAACACTGCAGTATGCCGAGGACAGACAAATGAGTATGCAAGCAAGATGCTGTGTTAACATGACCAACTATAGGAATGTTAGGGTCATGCTTGTGTGCAGACCAGAAGTGTTCTACAAAGCAGTCACCCAGACTGCATTTGGTTTCTCCAATGTAGAGTAGGTGGTGTTGGTGGTCAGGGAATGACTAGTATGTCCCGAAAGGAACAATGCCTGTAAAATGCAGACAGAGGTGTGAGGGGGAGAAGTGTATGGTGTTGGCATTCTGTTGGAGTTGTCTGAAACGGCAGAGAATAATCCTTTGATTGAAAAGGCTGGTGGGGTGAAAAGTAAGAACAATGGGAATGTGATCACACCATTGTGAGTGATAGGAAGGGGTAAGGGCGGTAAGCACGGGTGATAGGATGGATACGGTTGAGGGCCCTGTCAACCACAGCAGGTGAGAAACCACAGTTATGGGTGGAGGAAGCCATATCCGAACAGATAAGATGCAGGTGAAAGAACTAGGAGAATGGGGGTGTGTGACAAACTGTAGTGAAGATAGCTATGGAAGTCAGTGGCTTTGTAGTGGATGGCAATGGACAGTATACTCCATGAAATGGTGACAGAGAAGTCAAGAAAAGGAACGGAAGTGTTGGAAATGGACGATGTGAATAGAGGGCTGAAAATTGGAGGCAAAATGAACAAATGTTTCAAGGTCCAGATGGCAGCATGAAACAGCACCAAAACAGTCACTGATGTATGAAAAAAAGAGGGGGACAGTGTAGGATTGGAACAAGGATTGTTTCACATACCCCATAATGAAGCAGGCATAACTGGGACCCATGCTGGTGCCATAGCCACTTCTTTGACTCAGTAGAATTGCAATAAGTTAAAGGATACATTGTTCAGTGAGAGAACAGGTTCAGCCAAGCGGAGGAGAGTGGTAGTGGATGGGGAGTATTCAGGCCTCTGGTTGAGGAGGAAGCTAAGAGCTCTCAGTCCATCCTGGTGGGGAATGGAGGTTTAGAGGGATTAGACATACATGATGAACAGGAGGCAGTTAGGGCCAGGAACTGGTAATTGTCAATATGGCGGCAGGCATCAGAGGAATTGCACCTGTAGATAGGCAGAGTCTTCTAGCCTCTCCTTATAACTCATATACACTAATCCAGGCAACATCTGGTAAACATCTTCTGCACACTCTCCAAAGCCTCCACATCCTTCCTGTAATGTGATGACCGGAACTGAACACAATACTTTAAGTGAAGCCTAACAGAAGTCTTATAAAGTTGCAATATGACGTCTTGCACTCAATATCCTGACCAATAAAGACAAACATGCCATACATCTTCTTTACCACCTGATCTACTTGGGCGATCTCTTTCAGGGAGCTATGGACTTGAACCCCAAGACCCCTCTGTACATCAGTGCTGCTCAGGGTTCCTGCCATTAAGTGTATAAGTTTCCTTAACATTTGATCTCCCAAAGTACAGAACCTCACACTTACTCAGACTAAACTCCATCTGACATTTCTTCGCTCATATCTGCAACTGATCTATTTCACGCTGTATCCTTTCACAATCTTCCACACTATCCACAACTCTGCCCGTCTTTGTATCAGCTGCCAACTTACTAACCCATCCATTTATATTTTCATCCAAGTCATCTACATAGATCACAAATAGCAGAGCTCCCAGTACAGATCCCTGCAGAACACGAATCATGGCCCTCCAGCCTGAAAAACAAACTTTCCACCACTATCCTCTGCCTTCTATGGGTTGGCCAATTCTGAATCCACATGGCCAAGTCAATGGCCATCCCATACATTTTAATCACATGGTGGAATGAGCCCACCATGGGGGATTTTGTTAAAAGCCTAGTGAACATCCATGTAGACAACATCCACTGCTCTACCCTCATCGATCACCTTTGCCACCTTCTCAAAAAAAATCAATCAAGTTAGGAAAATATGACCTTCCCTGCACAAAGCCATGCTGACTGTCCCTAAGTAAGTCATGCTTTTCCAAATGTGCTTAAATCCTATCCCTAAGAACGCTCTCCAATAGCTTCCCAACCACTGATGTGAGAGTCAGTGGTCTATGGTTTCCTGGATTGTTCTTATTTCTCTTCCTGAACGGAGGAATAACATTAACTACTTGCCAGTCCTCTGGCACCTTTCCAGTGGCTGGAGGCATGGTGGCTCAGTGGTTAGTACTGCTGCCTCCCAGCACCAGGGCCCTGGGTTCAATTCCAGAATTGGGTGACTGCAGGAGTTTGCACATTCTCCCTGTGTCGGCATGGGTTTCCTCCCACAATTCAAAAATATACAGGTTAGGTGAATTGGCCATACCAATTTGCCCATAGTGTTCAGGAATATGTATGTTAGTAAGGGGAATTGCAGAGGGGTAGGGGAATGGGTCTGGATGAAGTTACTCTTTGGAAGCTCGGTATGGACCTGTTGGGACAAATGGTCTGTTTCCACACTGCAGGGATTCTATGAAGTTCTTGGTCAAGCACCCCATCATATCCTCGCTTGCCTCTCTTACCTGGGGTAGATAAAATTGGACCACATAAAAACAGGGTGAAAAGAAAGGCTGATAGGTGTAGGGAATGCTGGATGACTAATGAAATTGAGGGTTTAATTAAGAAAAAGAAGGAAACATATGTCAGGAATAGACAGGATAGATCGAATGAATCCTGAGAAGAATATAAAGACAGTAGGAGTAAGTAATTAAGAGGGAAATCAGGAGGGCAAAAAGGGGAGATGAGATAGCTTTGGAAAATAGAATTAAGGAGAATCCAAAGGGTTTTTGCAAACATATTAAGGACAAAAGAGTAACTAGGGAGAGAATAGGCCCCATCAAAGATCAGCAAGGCAGCCTTTGTGTGGAGCCGCAGAAAATGGGGGAGATACTAAGTGAGTATTTTGCATCAGTATTTATAGTGTAAAAGGACATGGAAGAAATAGAATGTAAGGAAATAGATGGTGACACCTTGAAAAATGTCCATATTACAGAGGTGGTGGTGCTGGATGTCTTGAAATGCATAAAAGTGGATAAATCCCCAGACCTGATCAGGTGTGCTTAGAACTCTGTGGGAAGCTAGGGAAGTGATTGATGGCCCTCTTACTGAGATATTTGTAACATCAATAGTCACAGGTGAGGTGCCAGAAGACTGGAGGTTGGCTAACGTGGTGCCACGGTTTAAGAAAGGTGGTATGGACAAGCCAGGGAACTATAGACCAGTGATCCTGACGTTGGTAGTGGGCAAGTTGTTGGAGGAAATCCTGAGGGACAGAATGTACATGAATTTGAAAAGGCAAGGACTGATTAGGGATAGTCAACATGGCTTTGTGCATGGGAAATCATGTCTCACAAACTTGATTGAGTTTTTTTGAAGAAGTAAACATAAAGGATTAATGAGGGTGGATGTGATCTATATGGACTTCAGTAAGGCATTCAACAAGATTCCCCATGGAAGACTGGTTAGCAAGGTTAGATCTCATGGAATAAAGGGAGAACTAGCCATTTGGATACAGAACTGGCTCAAAGGTAGAAGTCAGAGGGTGGTGGTGGAAGTTGTTTTTCAGACTGGAGGCCTGTGACTAGTGGAGTGCCATAAGGATCGGTGGTGTGTCCTCTACGTTTTGTCATTTACATAAATGATTTGGATGTGAGCATAAGAGGTACAATTAGTAAGTTTGCAGATGATACCAAAATTGAGGTGTAGTGGACAACGAAGAAGGTTACCTCAGATTACAACAGGATCTTGATCAGATGGGCCAATGGGCTGAGAAGTGGCAGATGGAGTTTAATTTAGATAAATGTGAGGTGCTGCATTTTGGGAAAGCAAATCTTAGCAGGACTTGTATACTTAATGGTAAGCTGATAAAGGATGATTTCTCGAAATGTTGATTTTCCTGCTTCTTAGATGCTGCCTGACCTGCTGTGCTTTTCCAGCACCACTCTAATCTAGACTCTGGTTTTCAGCATCTGCAGTCCTTGTTTTTACCTACTTAATGGTAAGGTCATAGGGAGAATTGCTGAACAAAGAGACCTTGAAGTGCAGGTTCATAGCTCCTTGAAAGTGGAATCGCAGGTAGATAGGATAGTGAAGAAGGTGTTTGGTTTGCTTTCCTTTATTTGTCAGAGTATTGTTGGGAGTTGGGAGGTCATGTTGCGGCTGTGCAGGACACTGGTTAGGCCACTGTTGGATTATTGCATGCAATTCTGGTCACCTTCCTAAAGGAAAGATGTTGTGAAACTTGAAAGGGTTCAAAAAAGATTTACAAGGATGTTGCCAGGGTTGCAGGATTTGAGCTATAGGTAGAGGTTGAATAGGCTATGGCTGTTTACCCTGGAGCGTCGGAGGCTGAGCGGTGAACTTACAGAGTTTTACAAAATCATGAGGGGTATGAATAGGATAAATAGACAAAGTCTTTTCACTGGGATGGGGGGAGTCCTGAACTAGAGGGCATAGGTTTAGGGTGAGAGGGGAAAGATATAAAAGAGACCTAAGGGGCAACGTTTTCACGCACAGTGTGGTACGTGGATGGAATGAGCTGCCAGAGGAAGTGGTGGAGGCTGGCAAAATTGCAACATTTAAAAGGCATCTGGATGAGTCTCTGAATAGGAAGGGTTTGGAGGGGTATGGGCTGGGTGCTGGCAGATGGGATTAGGTTGGGTTGGGATATCTGGTCAGCAGGGATGAGTTGGACTGAAGGATCTGTTTCTATGCTGTACATCTCTATGACTCTATGATTCTATGACATACTGTTTCAAGAATCTGTCTTGAATACACTTAACAAATTCTTTCCAATCCATGCCTCTTGCTCTGTGGGAATCCTAGTCATTTTGCAGAAGTTAAAGTAACCCACTATGACAATTCTGTTATCATTGCATCTTTCCAGAATCTGCCTACATATTTGTTCCTCAGTGCCATAGTGGCTATTGGCGGACCTATAGTATTATCCTATCAGAGTGATTGCACCCATCAGTGGATGAGCCCTCCAATACGTCCTCTCTGAGTGCAGATGCAACATCCTCCCTGATTAGTAATGCAACTCCTCCACTTCTTTTACCTCCCTCTCTCTCTCATCTAAAACAACGAAATACTAGAACATTAGCATCCAGTCCTGTCCCTCTCGCAACCAATTATCTGCAACGGCCACAACATCAAGTTACAGATTTCTTCCAGAAAAAGTATTTTGGAGCTCCTTGAGTAAAATTAGAAATTCAGATAGAAAAGGGGGGAAAATGTCAAAATAAAAGCAGAATAGCACAGGTTGGGGAGGACAGGAGAACTTACTCAAAATAAGTGTTGCCATCATTAAGAACAGGGTCCAGAGACACTGCTATAACAGATACACCAACAGCCAGAATATTAAATTATACTGAGGCATGAGGATCAGAAATGTCAGAATACATTAAACTGACTAAAGAACAATGTTTTTCAAAAAGTTAACATTGTTTAAGGAAGAAAATAGAAGAAATTTTAGATTGTGTTAAGTTTGGGACATTCAAAATTTAAACCATAGTTTCAGTGGGAGGATTTATTATGTTGCAGCTGTTGAGGTTTACTTAAAACAAATAGATGTGTTCACAATATAGTTTAGTCTGTGAAAGGCATGGGAACATCAATGGGAAAAACGGAAATTTCCATCTTGACTGTGGAAGATGGGATAATCTTCATCAGGCAAGAACCACCATTTTGATTGTTTTAAAATAAGAGCATTAAAACCAGAAGCAGTATGCAGAGACAATATGTAGCAGATTTGAAACTTTAGAGGAAGTAAAGTATTACAGCCACTTATCAACCTACATTTGGATATTGTGCAGGTCTTACTGTGTATGAACATGAACTATTTTAGCATCTGAGGAGTTACAAATGGTGCTGAACTTTATGGAATCATCAGTGAACATCGCCAGTGCTATTCTTGGATAATTGGGACTCTTTCTGGAGTAGATGGGACCTCTACAAGCAGGATGGTCTTCTTCTGAACCAGAAGAGTACCAATATCCTGGGGGGGGGAGTACACTAAGACTACTGGAGTGGGTTTAAACTAATCCAGCAGGGGGATGGGAACCAAAATTGTAGTTCGAGTATAGAAAAGGTTGAGAGTAGGGAGGTCCGAAATCAAGTGTCAGGGATGCAAGATTGCACCGGCAAGCAAGAAATTGGTTTGAAGTGTGTCTACTTCAACACCAGGAGAATCTGGAATAAGGTGGGTGAACTTGCAGCATGGGTTGGTACCTGGGACTTCGATGTTGTGGCCATTTCAGAGACATGGATAGAGCAGGGACAGGAATGGTTGTTGCAGGTTCCAGGATTTAGATGTTTCAGTAAAAACAGAGAAGATGGTAAAAGAGGGGGAGGTGTGGCATTGTGGGTCAAGGACAGTATTACAGTTGCAGAAAGGATGTTTGGGGACTCATCAACTGAGGTAGTATGGGCTGAAGTTAGAAACAGGAAAGGAGAGGTCACCCTATTGGGAGCTTTCTATCGGCCTCTGAATAGTTTCAGAGATGTAGAGGAAAGGATAGCAAAGATGATTCTCGATAGGAGTGAGAGAGACAGGGTAGTTGTCATGGGGGGCTTCAATTTTCCAAATATTGATTGGGAACACTACAGTACGAGTACTATAGATGGGTCAGTTTTTGCCCAGTGTGTGCTGGACGGCTTCCTGACACAGTATGTAGACAGGCCAACAAGTGGTGAAGCCACATTAGATTTGGTACTGGGTAATGAGCCCAGCCAGGTGTTAGACTTGGAAGTAAGTGAGCACTTTGGTGATAGCGATCACAATTCTGTTATGTTTACTTTAGTGATAGAAAGGGATGGGTGTATACCACTGGGCAAGAGTTACAGCTGGGGGAAAGGCAATTATGATGCGATTAGGCAAGATTTAGGAAGCATAGGATGGGGAAGGAAACTGCAGAGGATGGGCACATTAGAAATGTGGAGCTTATTCAAGGAAAAGCTACGAGATAAGTATGTACCTGTCAGGCAGGGAGGAAACTGTACAGTGTGGGAGCTGTGGTTTATGAAGGAAGTGGAATCTTTGGTCAAGAGGAAGAAGAAGGCTTATGTTGGGATGAGATGTGGAGGCTCAGTTAGGGCATTTGAGGGTTACAAGGTAGCCAGGAAAGACCTAAAGAGAGAGCTCAGAAGAGCCAGGAGGAGACATGAGAAGTTGTTGGTGGACAGGATCAGGGTAAACCCTAAGGTTTTCTATAGGTATTTAAGGAATAAAAGAATGAGGAGAGTAAGATTAGAGCCAATCAAGGATAATAGTGGGAAGTTGTATGTGGAGTTAGAGGAGATAGGGGAAGCACTAAATGAATATTTTTCAACAGTATTCACTTTAGAAAACGACAATGTTGTCGAGGAGATTACTGAGATACAGGCTACTAGACTAGGTGTGATTGAGGTTCACAAGGAGGAGGTATTAGAAATCCTGCAGAGTGTGAAAATAGATAAGTCCCCTGAGCCGGTTGGGATTTATCCCAGGATCCTCTGGGAAGCCAGGGAGGAGATTGCTGAACCTTTGGTATTGATCTTTAAATCGTCATTGTCTACAGGAATAGTGCCAGAAGACTGGAGGACAGCAAATGTGGCTTCCCTGTTCAAGAAGGGGAGTAGAGACAATCCTGGTAATTATAGACCAGTGAGCCATACTTCAGTTATTGGTAGAGTGTTGGAAAAAGTTATAAGAGATAAGATTTATAGTCATCTAGAAAAGAATAATTTGATTATGGATAGTCAGCACGGTTTTGTGACGGGTAGGTCGTGCCTCACAAACCTTGTCGAGTTCTTTGAGAAGGTGAACATACAGGTAGATGAGAATAAACCAGTTGGTGTGGTGTATATGGATTTCAGCAAGGCGTTCAATAAGGTTCCCCACAGTAGGCTATTGTACAAAATTCGGAGGAATGGGATTGTGGGAGATATATCAGTTCGGATCAGTAATTGGCTTGCTGAAAGAAGACAGAGGGTGGTTGTTGATTGGAAATGTTCAGTCCAGTCACTAGAGGTGTACCGTAAGGGTCGGTGTTGGGTCCACCCCTGTTCGTCATTTTTATAAATGTAGAAGGGTGTACAAAGGTGGGTTAGTAAATTTGCAGACGACACTAAGATCGATGGAGTTGTGGATAGATGAAGGATGTTGTAGTTTACAGAGAGACATAGATAAGCTGCAGAGCTGGGCTGAGAGGTGGCAAATGAAGTTTAATGTGGACAAGTGTGAGGTAATTCATTTTGGTTGGAGTAACCGGAATGCAAAGTACTGGGCTAATGGTAAGATTCTTGGTAGTGTAGATGAGCAGAGAGATTTCGGTGTCCAGGTAGACAGAGTCTTGAAAGTTGCCACCCAGGTTGACAGGGTTGTTAAGAAGGCATACAGTGCTTTAGCTTTTATTAATAGAGGGATCGAGTTCCGGAACCATGAGGTTATGCTACAGATGTACAAAACTCTGGTGCGGCCGCACTTAGAGTATTGTGTACAGTTCTAGTCACCGCATTATAAGAAGGATGTGGAAGCTTTGGAAAGGGTGCAGAGGAGATTTACTAGGATGTTGCCTGGTATAGCAGGAAGGTCTTACGAGGAAAGGCTGAGGGACTTGAGGCTGTATTTGTTGGAGAGAAGAAGGTTGAGAGGTGACTTAATAGAGACATATAAGATAATCAGAGGGTTAGATAGGGTGGACAGGGAGAGCCTTTTTCCAAGAATAATGACAGCGAGCACAAGGAGGCATAGCTTTAAATTGAGGGGTGATAGATATAGGACAGATGTCAGAGGTAGTTTCTTTACTCTGAGAGTAGTAAGGTATGGAATGCTTTGCCTGCAACGGTAGTAGATTTGCCAACTTTAAGTACATTTAAGTTGTTATTGGACAAGCATATGGAAAAGTGTAGGTTAGATGGGCTTCAGATTGGTATGACAGATCAGCGCAACATTGAAGGCCAAAGGGCCTGTACTGCACTGTAATGTTCTATGTTCTATCCGTGAGCTAGAGGCCAGCTAACTGATGCAGCAGCTAAAGATGATTGAGCCCAGGACACAGTGCTGAGGAAGTCTTGCATTGATGTCTCAGGACTGAGGCAACCAGCAACCACAAATACCTTCCTTTTTGCTCAGTGTGACAAACTAAGGGAGGATAGCTGTGGTGTGGTTGTTTCCCCTTGTGGGAAAGTCTAAGACCAGAGCACCGACTTTCTAAGCAAAGGGTCATCCTTTTGAAACAGAGATCGGAGGAATTCCCTCTTTCAGTGTGTAGCCAATCGGTCATTTAAAAATATTCAAGGTTGAGTTAAACAGATTTTTAATCAGGAGGGGAATCAAGGGTTATGGAGATATGGCAGAAAGTTGGATTTGATGATTATCCAACTTCAAATCTCATTAAATGGCAGATCAAGCTCAATGAGAGGAATGGCTTTTTTCTGCTCAATGTTTGACAATGGGTCTTATCATCTGGCTAGTGTAGAGTTTCACCGATTAACAGTGATTTAATTTTGCTCGGGCTCCTTTATGGCATATTTGGTCAAATGTTGCCCTAATGTCAAAGACAGTCACTTTCACCTCATCTCTGAAGTTCAGCTCTTTTTTTTTGTTCAATATTTGGACCAAGGCTATAATGCAGTCAGAAGTTGAGAGGCCCTGATGGCACCCAAACTGAGTGTCACTGAGAAAATTTCTTTTCTAAGCAATACCAGTTGACTGTACTATTGTCTATCATTTCCATCACTTTGCTGGTGGTCGATTGTATTCTGATGGTGCAGTAATTGGCCTGGTCTGATTTCTTCTTCTTCTTCTTCTTGTGGTCAGGATACACATGGGTAATTCTCTACATTGGTGGGTAGATGCCAGTGTAATGGCTGTACTGGAACAGCATGGCTAGATGAGTGACTGGATCGGAACATAAATCTTCAGTACTTTTGCTGGAATGTTGTCTTGGCCCATAGCATGTACTGTATCCAGTGCCTCCAGCCGTTTCTTGATATCACATGGAGTGAATCAAATTGGCAGAAGGCCAGCATCAGTGATGCTGGAGATCTCTAGAGTGCATCACCCACTTGGCACCTCTGCCTGAAGTCTGATGCAAATAGGTGAGTCTTATCTTTTCTACTTTCCCCATCATTGACAGCATCGATATTTGTAGAGCCTCCTCTTTCAGTTAATGTTGAAGTGCCTGCCAATTGTGATTGTATATACCAACTTTGCAGACCTTAGCCTGATCAGGTGGTTGTTGGGTCATTTAGCTTTGCCCATTGATTGCTGCTTATGCTGTTTGGCATGCAAGTAGTCCTGTGTTATAGCTTAACTATTAGCCATCTCATAGTTTAGGAATGCCTAGTGCTGCTCTTAGAGTGAAGTGGTGATGGAAAAGCACAGCAGGTCAGGCAGCATGCGAAGAGCAGGAAAAAAGCCTTTCCCCAAAACGACAATTTTCCTGCTCCTCGCATGCTGTCTGACCTGTTGTGCTTTTCCACCACCACACTCTTGACTCTAATCTCCAGCATCTGCAGTACTCACTTTCACCTAGTGTTGCTCTTAGTGTGGTAGTAATAGTAGAAAGGGCACTTGATGGCCATAAGGTAACAGATGGTGGTTGAAGACAGTTCTGAGGTTGTTGATGGCTCATAGTTGCTCATGGGTACTTGGTTTTGAGTTGCTTCATTGAAAGTCTACACAACATGATGGTAATGCTACACAACATAATGGAGGGTATCCTCAATTTGAAGACAGGACTTCATCTCCACACAATTGTGTGATGGTCACTCCTTCCAAAGTAGCTATGGACAGATGCATCTGCAATAGGTAAGTGGGTGAGGATGAAGTCAAGTGAATATTCTTATAAAACTGAATTGGTTGCAAGACCATTTCAACAGCAAATCAATGAAGTGTCAACGATGCTTCTATAAATTTAGATGCACGGTAGGTGAGACCAGGTAAGATGACAGATTTCCTTTCCTAAAGAAGGTTAGAGAACCACAAGGATTTTACAACATTTAAAAAGGTTGTCATGAGACTAGCTAGTTTTTTTTCCAGTTTTCTTTTATTGTACTCAAATTTCGCCATCTGTGTTGGTAGGATTTGAACCTATGTCCCCAGAGCATTAGCGTGGGTCGCTGAAGTTTTCCCATATGTGGCTGCTGTTAGATTCTGGAGAGACCCTGCTGCAGCTAGAGGCTGATCTTACTGCTCTAGGGTCAAAACTCTATAAGGATGACTGACTGTCTCCCAACCAATCAATTGCCTGGTTGCCTGATGATCTGTTGGGCTTTCTCACATCAATAGGCCTTTGGTTTCCCTTCTGGAAATGTTTCCATTTTTGGACTTGGGCCAAGAATTTCCAATTTTCAGACTGTCTTTGATTAAGCTTTCAGTCATCTCTTTTAATCTTGAGACATTTGAAGTTGTTAAAGGCCTCATGTCATTTAAAAGATTATATATCGAAAGATTTCACTGACAAATTATCAGAGCTTTCTTCAATATGGTTGGAACGTCGCTTCCATCTCTCAGTTAGGTTAGTGACATTCAGCTAAACATTTAAACTGAGGTGATGAGGAGATACTGTTACACAGATACTGCTTCACTATAGATAGAAATTCAGTTTTATAGTTTGTAACAAGGCATCTGCAGTTGATGACCATTCTGCAGTTGTTAGTCCTATGGTAATTGGTCTGTTCCTTGCCAGAGGAATCTATTACACCTGGAGTTCCTGGATGCTGTCTCCCATCATTCTCCAATCACTCAGTGTTAATGGGATCCTTCAATCTATTACTTTTTCCTGATTTGATATCACATTAGGATCACACATCTCACCTTGATATGGAAATATGAAAAGACCCATTTTACTTAGATGTTGCTTTTATTCTATTTTTTCCCCAAAGGCTTCACTAAAGCAAAACATTTTAGTAGCCAACTACACTATGGTTGTAACTGAAATCCTACTCCTTCAGACTCCATATAAATCCACTGCTGAGGGCTATGAGAAATATTTCATTATTGCATTGAGAAAATTTGCATAAGGGAAAAGATCAGTTCAGTCAGGCACTATGCAAGCGCACTAAAATCTCAAATAATATTATTGTACTCACACAACAGCTAGGAAGTTAGGGCAGAATCTTACAAGGATGGATATGGGCTATAGCAAGATTTGTGATGGTGGAGAGACAGAGCTGGGCTGTGAGGTGAAGGTGAAGAGAGAGGGCCAGGCAGTGGGGTAGTGATGGTGGAGAGAGAGAGAGAGAGAGAGAGAGAGAGAGAGAGAGAGAGAGAGAAAGCACTGGGCAATGAGGTGATGTTGGTGGAGAGAGAGAGAGCTGGGCAGTGAAGTGGTGATGGTGGAGGGAGAGGGCTGGGCAGTGAGGTGGAGGCAGTGAAGGGAGAGGACTGGGCAATGAGGTGGAAGCAGTGGGGGGAGAGAGCTGGGCAGTGAGGTGATGATGATGGGGCAGGATTGGGCAGTGAAGTGGTGGTGGGGAGAGGGAGCTAGGTGGTGAGAGGGTGGTGATGGTGGTAGTGGTGCTCTAGAAGATTGGGCTACATCCTCACATGTATGTGCTGAAGTCAAATCCCAGGAGAATAGTGACATTAGCAACAAAATACACAAGTGTTTCTTGCAACCATCTGTCATCACAGGAAGGGCCATTTTGAAATTTGGGATTGTCACCATGTGCCTTTCACTATTTCTAAAATTCCAACTAATCCTACAACCTTCAGCAACACTTATCTAAATCTGGCTCCTGATTGTCCCTGACTGGAATCTGCCCACTATTGCTTTCAACTGCACTAATTTCCTCCCTGCATTTCTCTTTTACTCTATTTCCTGCTTTTGGATGCTCTTTAGAAGCTTACCTCTTTGACCAAGCTCTTCGTTCTCTGTTATAGTATCTTGTTATTTGGCTTTGTGTCAAATTTTGTTTGAAATGTTCCGACGATACCGCATGGCACATTTTACTGTATTAACCTTACTATATAAACACAGGTTGCTGTGGTTGCTCATGTCAAAGACTTGCTGAATAAAAAGGCAATATACTTCATTCTGTTTAATGACTGCTGTATAATTCCTTCTCATGTTTCCATATTTTTGATGATATGTTGCTCCATTTGTGTGAAAAATCAAACTTGGTAAATGAGGAACTGATAGGATTTGCTAGATTTGTGACTGCAACGTGACTCAACACTATCCAAGGTGTAAATGCATAAGAGAATTAAGGACAATGGTATGAGATAGACAGCCAATATTCAATTACTGAACGTTTTCACTGACTTTTCTGGATGTTTTTCAGCTTTCCATATTATTCTTCCGAAAATCATAGAATCATACAGTATGGAAAAGGTCCTTCGGCCCAATGAGAATCACTGACAAAAAGCTACTCTAAATCTTCACTAATTCTCCTTTCCAGCACTTGGCCTATAGCCTTGAATGTTATATTTTAGTGCTCACCAAAGCACTTTTTAAAGGCTGTGAGGTTTTCTGCCTCAGCTACCTTCCTAGATTCCCTCTCGGTGAAAGAAAATCTACTTCAGACAACACGTAGTTATACTGTTTAGTCTAATCTCTACTAGACGGCTATAGAATGTATCTATCCAAGAAAATATCACATATTGTGAACTAAACTAGATACTTGAGTAGGTCCAGCAGTAGAGTGTTTTTACCAAAGAGGTGATCAGAAACTCTATGTAGAAACTGTTGGAAATAGCATGAAATAGGCATCAATGGGCTTTGAAGTGATCAAATAAATTGAAGTTTCATTTTATGGTTTCCCTAATATACAGTTCCTGTTATCTGCAGCAACCAGGATATCCTCCCCTTTTCACCTGAGAAACTGCACGTCTCACATAAGAAAGATTTAGCGAGAAGAGTAGGTGGAAATAAAATAATTTGCATGAAAAAATAGTTAAACTGAGCAAGAGACAATACTGGAAATACCAGTGCACTCTTCATCATGCTATTTAAAGGGGAAAATTCTCATTTCAATGTAAATAAATACTTAAGTTACAAGATTTTATTTCATATTTAAAATTCTGGTAGAATTTCTGTTTGTGTATAAAATCCCCACAGAGGATTATAACTCTGGGCCTTAGTGTCAAACTTCCTACTTCCCCTTTGTAGTACCCAGCCAAGCAGTAACAATGCTAAACAGAAACAGAAAGATGAAGTGCAGTCAGGCATCAAGATCAGTTTGAGGGAAATTTTAATCATAGTCCACTCCACATCAAAAACCTTCTGGTGGAGATAGCTAGTGTCAGATGGGAAAGAGGGAATGACATATGAGTTTCAAAATAAACAACAATAAGCTATATTTAAAATAAATTCAGCAAGTGAAAATGACGTATTTATTTGAGTAATGCCAATTCTAACCTGTGTCTGAATAATTGTCTTTTTTAAGGGAAAACAGACTGTGTAGACAAAAACTGAGCAATTTGTTTGAAAGCCTGCTATAAAGGCTTTATTGATGTGACTCATTGGGAACTCAATACCAATTCAGATCAAGTGCTAGTAAGTAAATGAAACACTATTCTGTACATGTTGTGGATAAAGTATCTTTGAGACTTATATTTAGGCTGATAGCTAGTGCAATAGTCCAGGTTCAGAGAATGAATGATAATGTGGAGCTGTGCTATTTATGTTGCTGACTCTCAATACAGCATTGTCATATCCATGCATGATTGTAGGAGTTTTGTTTTATAACTGCAGATGAAAAAAGTACACACATATGCTTCACAGAGGCATACATTAATTGACAGGTGCACTGTTCAGATGCAATGCACCTGGGTGTAGGCTAAATTATTACTTTTTGTAAGCTGTTATATTTAAACTGACAGAAAGAGAAAAGAAAAATGGCATTTTCTAAACATCTCATATTACTGTGTGAATGAGAATGTGAAAATAACATCTGATATGCAATTGGGCAAGATTGAGATGTTCAGTTGAGATTTGGAATAAATTGTATTAAGATGACTTTGCACCTGTTGTAGACGTGGAAACCCTTAGCAATGTGAGAATTCAGACCACTATGTTAGGTATTTTAGTCCAAACAATTACTTCCACTGCATAGGGGATAGATGGAAATGTCTCTTGCTAATACTTTTAACAGAATATTCAGTGAAGTACAAAATGGGTCTTCCCATTTGAGAATTTTGCCACTATTTATTGCAATGTTACTTACATTGGCAATCTCACTTTCTGAACTGGGAAATTCCACACTTAGTGTAAACACTGTTCTTGAGTGTGTGCACCTTACATTCTTTAACTGATTGTCAAGTTATAGAGTCATAGAGTCATAGAGATGTATAGCATGGAAACAGACCCTTCGGTCCAACCCTGGATTAGTGGTGCTGGAAGAGCACAGCAGTTCAGGCAGCATCCAAAGTGCAGCAAAATCGACGTTTCGGGCAAAAGCCCTTCATCAGGAATAAAGGCAGTGAGCCTGAAGCATGGAGAGATAAACTAGAGGAGGGTGGCAGTGGGGAGAAAGTAGCATAGAGTACAATGGGTGAGTGGGGAAGGGGATGAAGGTGATAGGTCAGAGAGGAGAGGGTGGAGTGGATAGGTGGAAAAGGAGATAGGCAGGTCGGACAAGTCCGGACAAGTCATAGGGACAGTGCTGAGCTGGAAGTTTGGAACTAAGGTGAGTTGGGGGAAGGGGAAATGAAGAAACTGTTGAAGTCCACATTGATGCCCTGGGGTTGAAGTTTCCGAGGCGGAAGATGAGGCATTCTTCCTCCAGGTGCCTGGTGGTGAGGGAGCGGCGGTGAAGGAGGCCCAGGACCTCCATGTCCTTGGCAGAGTGCGAGGGGGAGTTGAAATGTTGGGCCACGGGCGGTGTGGTTGATTGGTGCGGGTGTCCCGGAGATGTTCCCTAAAGCGCTCTGCTAGGAAGCATCCAGTCTCCCCAATGTAGAGGAGACTGCATCGGGAGCAACGGATACAATAAATGATATTAGTGGATATGCAGGTAAAACTTTGATGGATGTGGAAGGCTCCTTTAGGGCCTTGGCTAGAGGTGAGGGAGGAGGTGTGGGCACAGGTTTTACAGTTCCTGCGGTGGTAGGCGAAAGTGCCGGGGATGGGAGGGTGGGTTGTAGGGGGGTGCGTGGACCTGACCAGGTAGTCAGGGAGGAAACAGTCTTTGCGGAAGACGGAAAGGTGTGGGGAGGGAAATATATCCCGGGTGGTGGGGTCTTTTTGGAGGTTGCGGAAATGTCGGCGGATGATTTGGTTGATGCGAAGGTTTGTAGGGTAGAAGGTGAGCACCGGGGCGTTCTGTCCTTGTTACGGTTGGAGGGGTGGGGTCTGAGGGCGGAGGTGCGGGAGGTGGATGAGATGCGTTGGAGGGCATCTTTAACCACGTGGGAAGGGAAATTGCGGTCTCTAAAGAAGGAGGCCATCTGGTGTGTTCTATGGTGGAACTGGTCCTCCTGGGAGCAGATACGGCGGAGGCGGAGGAATTGAGAATACGGGATGGCATTTTTGCAAGAGATAGGGTGGGAAGAGGTGTAATCCAGGTAGCTGTGAGAGTCGGTGGGTTTGTAAAAAATGTCAGTGTCAAGTCAGTCGTCATTAATGGAGATGGAGAGGTCCAGAAAGGGGAGGGAGGTGTCAGAGATGATCCAGGTAAATTTAAGGTCAGGGTGGAATGTGTTGGTGAAGTTGATGAATTGCTCAACCTCCTCACGGGAGCACGAGGTGGCGCCAATGCAGTCATCAATGTAGCGGAGGAAGAGGTGGGGAGTGGTGCAATTACGGAAGATCAACTGTTCTACGTAGCCAACAAAGAGACAGGCATAGCTGGGGCCCATACGTCTGCCCATGGCTACCCCTTTGATCTGGAGGAAGTGGGAGGATTCAAAGGAGAAATTGTTAAGGGTGAGGACCAGTTCGGCCAAACGAATGAGAGTGTCGGTGGAAGGGTACTGTTGGGGACGTCTGGGGAGGATAAAACGGAGCGCTTGGAGGCCCCGGTCATGGCAGATGGAGGTGTGGAGGGATTGAATATCCATGGTGAAGATGAGGCGTTGGGTGCCAGGGAAACGGAAGTCTTGGAGGAGGTGGAGGGCTTGGGTGGTGTCTCGAACGTATGTGGGGAGGTCCAAGAATTAGGGGGATAGGACAGTGTCGATGTAGGTAGAGATGAGTTCAGTGGGGCAAGAGCATGCTGAGACAATGGGTCGGCCAGGGTGGTCAGGCTTGTGGATCTTGGGAAGGAGGTAGAACCGGGCAGTGCGGGGTTCCCGGACTATGAGGTTTGAAGCTGTGGGTGGGAGATCTCCTGAAGTGATGAGGTTCTGTATGGTCTGGGAGATGATGGTTTGGTGATGGGGAGGTGGGGTCATGGTCGAGGGGGCGGTAGAAAGAGGTGTCCTCGAGTTGGCGTTTGGGTTCAGTGGTGTAGAGGTCAGTGCGCCAGACTACCACTGCGCACCCTTTATCCACTGGCTTGATGGTAGGTTAGGATTGGAGCAGAGGGATTGGAGGGCTGCGCGTTGTGAAGGTGAGAGGTTGGAGTGGGGGAGGGGGGTAGACAGGTTGAGGCGGTTAATGTCCCGGGGCAGTTGGAAATGAAGAGGTCGAGTGGAGGTAATAGGCCAGCGCGGGGTGTCCAGGTGGATGCAGTGTGTTGGAGGTGGGCGAAGGGGTCCTCGGAAGGTGGGTGAGAATCCTGATTGTGAAAGTAAGCTCGGAGGCGGAGGCGACAGAAGAATTGTTCGACATCACGGCGTGTATTAAATTCATTGAAACGTGGATGGAGGGGGATGAAGGTGAGTCCTTTGCTGAGGACTGATCGTTCGTCCTCAGTGAGGGGGAGGTCTGGGGGGATGGTGAAAACTCGGCAGGGCTGGGAGCTGGGATCTGGTGTGGGTGTGGAGCTGGGAGTGGGGGAGGAACCTGTAACTGGAGTGGGTGTGATGGTGGGGGGAATGGGGGTGGAGTCATGAGCAGGGGTAGTGTTCCTCTCGGGGTTCTCGAGGGTGGGGATAGTGACAGTGGGGTCTATGGGGGGGCGTGGCAGCAGACTTCAACAGTTTCCTCATTTCCCCTTCCCCCACCTCACCTTAGTTCCAAACTTCCAGCTCAGCACTGTCCCCATGACTTGTCCGGACTTGTCCGACCTGCCTAGCTCCTTTTCCACCTTCCACTCCACCCTCTCCTCCCTGACTTATCACCTTCATCCCCTCCCCCACTCACCCATTGTACTCTATGCTACTTTCTCCCCACTGCCACCCTCCTCTAGTTTATCTCTCCATGCTTCAGGCTCACTGCCTTTATTCCTGAGGAAGGGCTTTTGCCCGAAACATCGATTTCATTGCTCCTTGGATGCTGCCTGAACTGCTGTGCTCTTCCAGCACCACTAATCCAGAATCTGGTTTCCAGCATCTGCAGTCATTGTTTTTACCTTCGGTCCAACCCTTCCATGCCGACCAGATATCCCAACACAATCTAGTCATACCTACCAGCACCTGGCCCATATCCCTTCAAACCCTTCCTATTCATATACCCATCCAAATGCCTTTTAAATGTTGCAATTGTACCAGCCTCCCCCACTTCCTCTGGCAGCTCATTCCATACACGTACCACTCTCTGCGTGAAAAATTTGCCCCGTAGGTCTCTTTTATATCTTTCCCTTTTCACCCAAAGCCTATGCCCTCTAGTTCTGCACTCCCCCACCCCAGGGAAAAGACTTTGTCTATTTATCCTATCCATGCCCCTCATGATTTTATAAACCTCTATAAGGTCACCCCTCAGCCTCGAATGCTCCAGGGAAAACAGCCCCAGCCTGTTCAGCCTCTCCCTATAGCTCAAATCCTTTAACTCTGGCAACATCCTTGTACACTTTTTCTGAACCCATTCTAGTTTCACAACATCTTTCCAATAGGAAGGAGACCAGAATTGCACAAAATATTCCAACAGTAGCCTAACCAACAGTACAGCCACAACATGACCTCCCAACTCCTGTACTCAATACTCTGACCAATAAAGAAAAGCATACCAAATACCTTCTTCACTGTCCTATCTACCTGCAACTCCACTTTCAAGGAGCTATGAACCTGCACTCCAAGGTCTCTTTGTTCAGCAACACTCCCTTGGACCTTCCCATTAAGCGTATAAGTCCTGCTAAGATTTGCTTTCCCAAAATGCAGCACCTCATATTTATCTCAATTAAACTCCATCTGCCACTTCTCAGCCCATTGGCCCATCTGGTCAAGATCCTGTTGTAACCTGAAGTAACCCCCTTCGCTGTCCACTCCACCTCCAATTTTGGTGTCATCTGCAAATTTAGTATCTGTACCTCTTATGCTCGCATCCAAATCATTTATGTAAACGACAAAAAGTAGAGACCCAGCACCAATCTTTGTGGCACTCCACTGGTCACAGGCCTCCAGTCTGAAAAACAACCCTCCACCAGCAACCTCTGTCTTCTACTATTGAGCCAGTTCTGTATCCAAATGGCTAGTTCTCCCTGTATTCCATGAGATCTAACCTCACTAATCAGCCTCCCATGGGGAACCCTGTCGAACACCTTACTGAAGTCCATATAGATCACATCTACCGTTCTGACCTCATCAATCCTCTTTGTTACTTCCTCAAAACACTCAATCAAGTTTGTGAGACATGATTTCCAAACACAAATTTGGATGCGTTATTTGCATTTGTAATGGATCTAAACCATCATTCAGGAATAAGTAATAGAAAATTCCTGTTTATTGCTGCCCAATATGGTGGGCTGATCAGAAATATGCATCGTGTATGTGGGACACATTGATGTCTTAATAGTCTAAATAGTACTCAAAAAATGAGGGAGCTTGAATTGTAAAAAGGACCTTGAAGAATAAACATCTAACAAGAAAAATTGGCCTTACTGGGATTACAAAAAAATTGTGCTGGAAAAGTATGGAATCTTCGATGTGTCTTTGCATTGGTGAAAAACACTTCTGAACAATGATCTCCTTTTGCAGCTGAATGCTACTGTCTTCAATATTAACTTATTTTACTAACTAGTGGCAAACACACTCACCTGATGAAGGAGCAGTGCTCCAAAAGCTAATACTTCCAATTAAACCTGTTGGACTATAACCTGGTGTTGTGTGATTTGTAACTTTCTGCACCCCAGTCCAACACTGGCATCTCCAAATTGAAACTGGAGGGGTCCTTCCTTATATCATTAAGGTTAATTCAACAATTTTGGTCCTCATTTTGTTTTGTGTATTTTCCACTAATATTTCTTTTCTCTTGTTTCTTTCTTTATTTTGCATTTGGACAGCTGCTATCAACCACTCAGGTATCAGGTAAACATATCTTTTGTTTCTTTATTTGTCCTATTACCACTTCCTTTGGTTCTTCATACAATGAAGTATTCTATCATTTAGATTGTCTTGTTCCCACTAAAACATGGACATTTCCTCTTACTCTTCTTTCTTCCTCTTCTTTCTCTTGTGCAAAATCTAGATGTTTCTAATTTTCTTCAAATCTTTTGAAAGGTCAGAGACCGAAAACTTTAGCTTAGTTTTTTTTCTGACATTAACGCTACTACATAATTAGTGAATTGTAGATCAATATAACTCTTGTAGTGCCCTTTTAATATTTAATAATTCAAATTGATTGATTGATCAGAAGATTGAGAAGACTACAAAAAAAAAGAGGATAACAAAGAGAGAAATAAGGAAGGAGAGGATCAAATATGAAGGTAAGCTAGCCAGCAACATTAGAAATGATAGTAATCGTTTCTTTCACTACATAAGAAACATTATAAGAGGCAAAAGTAGAAATTGGGCTGCTCCAAATTGATGCAGGAAGGCTAATAATGGGAGGTAAGAAAATAGTTGAAGAACTTAATAAATACTTTGTGTCAGTCTTCACAATGGAAGACATGAATAATATCCCAACAATTAAGGAGAGTTAAGGGGCAGAGCTGAGTATGGTAGCCATTACAAAAGAGGAAGTGCTAGAAAAGCTAAAATGTCCAAAAAGTGATAAATCTCCTGGTCCGGATGGGCTATATCCTAGAGTTCTGAGGGAAGTGGCTAAAGAAATAGCAGAGGCACTGACCATGATCTTCGAAAAATCACTGGAGTCAGGGTGGCACGGTGGCTCAGTGGTTAGCACTGCTGCCTCACAGCACCAGGGACTGGGTTTGATTGTCACCTTGGGCGATTGTCTGCAGAGTTTGCAAATTCTCCCCATGTCTGCGTGCATTTCCTCTGGGCGCTCCAGTTTTCCCATAGTGCCCATAATGTTAGGTGCATTAGTCAGGGTTAAATATAGGGTAGGGGAATGGGTCTGGGTGGGTTACTCTTCGGAGGATTGGTGTGGACGTCTTGGGCTGAAGTGTCTGTGTCCATACTGTACAGAATCTAATCTAATCTAATCATGATTGGAAAATCACTGTTGTAGCCCTCTTATTCAAGAAAGGATCAAGACAAATGATGGAAAATTATAGGCCAATTAGCCTAACCTCGGTTGCAGATAAAAATCTAGAATCCATTGTTAAGGATGAGATTTCTAAATTCTTGGCAGTGCAGGGTCCAATTAGATCAAGTCAGCATGGATTTAGTAAGAAAAGTTCGTACCTGACAAGCCTGTTAGAATTATTTGAAGAGGTAACAAGTAGGTTAGACCTGGGAAACCCAGTGGATGTTATCTATCTAGGTGTCTCACGAAAGGCTGCTGAGCAAGATGAGGGCCCATGGTGTTCAAGGTGAGCTGTTGGCATGGGTTGAGGATTGGCTGTCTGGCAGAAGGCAGAGAGTTGGGATTATTATTTGGAATGGCAGCTGGTGACAAGCAGTGTCCCTCAGGATTCAGTGTTGGCGACACACCTGTTCACTTTATATATTAATGATCTGGATGAAGAGACTGGGAGCATTCTGGTGCAGTTCACCGATGACACGAAGTTAGGTGGACAGGCAGGGAGTTCAGAGAAGATGGGGAGGCTGCTGAAAGATTTAGACAATTTGGGAGAGTGGTCGAAGAAATGGCTGATGAAATTAAATGTGAGCAAATGTGAGGTCTTGCACTTTGGAAAAAAGAATAGAGGCGTGGACTATTTTCTAAACAGTGAGAAAATTCATAAAGCCAAATTGCAAAGGATCTGGCAGTGCTAGTCCAGGATTCTCTAAAGGTTGACTTGCAGGTTGAGTCCATGGTTAAGAAAGCAAATGTAATGTTGTCATTTATCTCATGAGGGTTAGACTGAAAAAGCAGTGATGTGGCTACTGAGTCTTTATAAAGCTCTGGTTAAGCTCCATTTAGAATACTGCGACCAATTTTGGGCCCCACCCCTCAGGAAGGACATACTGGCACTGGAGTGTGTCCAGCGGAGATTCACATGGATGATCCCTGGAATGGTAGGCCTAACATATGATGAACAATACAATGAATGAATAATTCTCTTCGTTTTAAAATAGTGCTGGAAAAGGATAGACCAGACCTAAAATTTGAAGTTCTAAATTGGAGAAAGGCCAATTTTGACGGTATTAGGCAAGAACTTTCAAAAGCTGATTAGAGGCAGATGTTTGCAGGTAAAGGGACAGCTGGAAAATGGAAAGCCTTCAGAAATAAGATAACAAGAATCCAGAGAAAGTATATTCCTGTCAGGGTGAAAGGGAAGGCTGGTAGGTATAGGAAATGCTGGATGACAAAAGAAATTGAGGGTTTGGTGAGGAAAACGAAGGAAGCATATATCAGGTATAGACAGGATAAATTGAGTGAATCTTTAGAAGAGTATAAAGGAAGTAGGAGTATACTTAAGAGGGAAATCAGGAGGGCAAAACAGGGACATGAGATAGCTTTGGCAAATAGAATTAAGGAGAATCCAACGGATTTTTACAAATATATTAAGGACAAAAGGATAACTAGGGAGAGAATAGGGCCCCTCAAAGATCAGCAAGGCGGCCTTTGTGTAGAGCCACAGAAAATGGGGGACATACTAAATGAATATTTTGCTTCATTATTTCTATGGAAAAGGATATGGAAGATATAGACTGTAGGGAAATAGATGGTGACTTCTTGCAAAATGTCCAGATTACAGAGGAGGAAGTGCTGGATGTCTTGAAATGGTTAAAAGTAGATAAATCCCAAGGACCTGATCGGGTGTACCCAAGAATACTGTGGGAAGCTAGACAAATGATTGCTGGGTCTCTTGCTGAGATATTTGTATCATCGATAGTCACAGGTGAGGTGCCGAAGACTGGAGTTTGGCAAACGTGGTGCCACTGTTTAAGAAGGGCAGTAAAGACAAGCCAGGGAATTAAAGACCAGTGAGCCTGACCTCGGTGGTGGGCAAGTTGTTGGAGGGAATCCTGAGGGACAGGATGTACATGTATTTGGAAAGGCAAGGACTGATTCGGGATAGTCAACATGGCTTTTTTCGTGGGAAACCATGTCTCACAAACTTCATGGAGTTTTTTGAAGAAGTAACAAAGAAGATTGATGAGGGTAGAACAGTAGATGTGATCTATATGGACTTCAGTAAGGTGTTCGAAAAGGTTCCCCATGGGAGACTGATCAGCAAGGTTAGATCTCATGGAATACAGGGAGAACTAGCCATTTGGATACAGAACTGTCTCAAAGGTAGAAGACAGAGGGTGGTGGTGGTGGAGGGTTGTTTTTCAGGCTGGAGGCCTGTGACCAGTGGAGTGCCACAAGGATCGGTGCTGGGCCCTCTACATTTTCTCATTTACATAAATGATTTGGATGCGAGCATAAGAGGTGCAGTTGGTAAGTTTGCAGATGACACCAAAATTGGGGGTATAGTGGACAGTGAAGAGGGTTACCTCAGATTGCAACAGGATCTTGACCAGATGGGCTAATGGGCTGAGAAGTGGCAGATGGAGTTTAATTGAGATAAATGTGAGGTGCTGCATTTTGGGAAAGCAAATCTTAGCAGGACTTATACGCTTAATGGGAAGGTCCAAGGGAGTGTTGCTGAACAAAGAGACCTTGGAGTGCAGGTTCATAGCTCCTTGAAAGTGGAGTTGCAGGTAGATAGGACAGTGAAGAAGGCATTTGGTATGCTTTTCTTTATTGGTCAAAGTATTGAGTTCAGGAGTCAGGAGGTCATGTTACAGCTGTACAGGACATTGGTTAGGCCACTGTTGGAATATTGCATACAGTTCTGGTCTCCTTCCTATTGGAAAAATGTTGTGAAACTTGAAAGGGTTCAGAAAAGATTTACAAGGATGTTGCCAGGATTGGAGGATGTGAGCTACAGGGAGAGGCTGAACAGGCTGGGGCTATTTTAGCTGGACCTTCAGAGGCTGAGGGGTGACCTTATAGAGGTTTACAAAATTATGAGGGGCATGGATAGGATAAAGAGACAAAGTCTTTTCCCTGGGGTCAGTGAGTCCAACACTAGAGGGCATAGGTTTAGGGTGAGAGGGGAAAGATATAAAAGAGACCTAAGGGGCAACTGTTTCACACAGAGGGTGGTACATGTATGGAATGAACTTCCAGAGGATGTGATGGAGGCTGGTACAATTGCAACATTTAAGAGGCATTTGGATGGGTATATGAATAGGAAGGGTTTGGAGGGATATGGGCCAGGTGCTGGCAGGTGGGACATTGTGTTGGGATATCTGGTCGGCATGGACAGGTTGGACCAAAGGGTGTGTTTCCATGCTGTACATCTCTATGACTCTATAACAGCTGAGGTTCCTGCGATCGTATTCATTAGAGTTTAGAAGGTTGAGGGAAGATCTAATAGAAACTTACAAGGTAATGCATGGCTTAAAAAGGGTGGATGCTGGGAATTATTTCCGTCAGACAGGGTTACTAGGACCGGTGGGCATAGCCTTAGTGTTAGAGGGGGTCAATTTAAAAGGGAAATGAGTAGACATGTCTTCAGCCAGAGAGTGGTGGGCCTGTAGAATTCATTGCCACAGTGTGCAGTGGAGCCTGGGACATTAAATGTTTTCAAGGTAGAGATTGATAAGTTCTTAATCTCACAAGGAATTAAGGGATATGGGGAGAATGTGGGTAAATGGCATTGAAATGCCCATCAGCCATGATTGAATGGCGGAGTGGGCTCAATGGCCCGAATGTCTTATATTCTTATGATCTTAAGTTAAACAGATTAGCCATCAAACTTCCTGTGTAATCAAATAAAAGTTTATTACAACTGATTCTGAAGGTTCCTTGGGATAAAGAGATAAACTTTTTAATAAGAAATGAGATAGCACTGTTAAAACAATTACTGATAAGACAAAAGAACATGAATAAGAAGAAAGCTCCAATAACTCTCTACTTTTGATGCCTGTTACTTAATTTCCGTATTGCTATAATACCAGACAGCAGACTCATAATATAATCTACTGGCACTTAAAAGTTACAGCAAAATTAAATACTAACATCTTTAGTGATGTGCTTTGATAAGCTCACGCTACCAGATTCTTCCTGAATCTGTGTGGCAATTTTGAGTTCATTAGAGATAAATTATGCTTATCATTAAAGAAAAGAAGGGAAATGTAAGTTCCACTGTGTTATACACCATTACTCATTTCAAGTGCCACTTTCAAACCAGTTACTAAGAGATGCATCAGATGATCGAGGACTGATTGTCCGTCTGATCTCTCCTTCTTCCTTATAGATACATTCTTGGTGTCTATTATGCTCAATTTCCTGTTGAAATGGTTAAACGCCAGGGCCCAATGAGTGCTTATCATAGATTTTAGATCAACATTCTCTCATTCAATAACACAATGCATTGATGTTTCACAATGTTGTATCACCACAGCCACTAACTAAAGAGTTCTCAGGGAATATCTGCTGACAGATAAGCAGAGACAGCATCTGGTTCAAGATGAAAAAATATTGTCAATGTTGATTGATGTAAAGTAATATCATAAAAAATGCAATGTTGTATATGAAGTTTCAGGGTCATACATAAGAAATGAAATAGATTAGCAAGCATCACTATGACAAACCAAGGTTTCATAAAATACAACTAATTGGTGTCCAGAGGCTGCACAAGAATAATTCCCTTCCACCAGTGAATACTTGCTTTGGGATTATGTACTGGCCAGGGGCCAACTAAACTCCACACAGTAGCTTTGGGGTTAAAGGGCTTCACCAATAAGTCACACTGAAGATGCTGCAAATGTGCAACCAGAAAATTCTGGCAGCAAGTCAGACCATGGCGGAGAGGAAGCAAGACAACATCTCAGGCCTAGCCTTTCAAACCCATTCCAATGAGGAGCAATGCTTGAAACAGTGTCTTAGCACTCCTCTCCATACTTACTTGATGTTTGCAGCAGTTTTAGTTCTGGTTATTACTTACATTCTGAAGTACAAAAGATAAATAAACGTGGAATCAAGGGTTCTGGGAAAAATGTAGGAAAGTGAACGTGAGGAATGTCAGATCAGCCACGTTCCTATTGAGTGGCAGAGCAGGATCAAGCAGCTGAATTGCCTCCTCCTGCTCCTGTTTGTTATGACCTTATGATGTTTAAATTAGATGCTACTCAAAAGTGAAATGATGATATTTTTAGAGTTTGTGCCATTGCAATGGCTGTCGCACATTGTCAATCATTTAAAAATTGGGAAAGGTACAGTTAATTCATTTGTATTAAGCTCCAGTCCATCCATGTTAAATACTGTATCAAAATACTTGTGCATTGTAATTAATGACATCAGCTCTTGCATAAGGTTGGATGGATGTCCCTCCTACATGTTCCCACATACTTCATATCTGCTCTTTGAATTATCAACTTTTCTGTACAACTGTTATGCGAATCTAAAATGTCAAATATGGCTAGTAAAGTTTAGAAACTGTTCCTGAATACAATAACTTTAACTGTTTGAGTACCAACTTTTATTTTCAGCTCTCCTTTACCATATCACTTAAAGGAAACTGTAAAATAATGGCAACTATTCTTTTCCACACATTTGAATGATTCAACATTATGTTGGCTTGTATGGAATTTTCTTAAATTTTGGAATTCTATTTTAGTATTTTAATTATTGTATGTTAATTAAACTTTCAGTCTCCTGAAGGACAAGGAAATCTGATTTTTGGAGCGTATTTGATCACCAGGCAGTAAATTCAGCTTATGGACTGGCCAACTACTGCACACCTAGACTTGTCTTCTCTTTGACCAGGATTCTTGCCTATTGATGTTGATGTCAGTAATTGGCACCTCCAAATCCTAGTCCCTATTGTCCACTGTTCAAGTTAGAATGTTGTTCACCTTTCAGCATGGGAAAAGTGTACATGCACTTGGAGTGCAGGTTCATAGTTCCTTGAAAGTGGAGTCGCAGTAGATAGGATAGTGAAGAAGGCGTTTGGTGTGCTTTCCGTTATTGGTCAGAGTATTGAGTGCAGGAGTTGGGAGGTCATGTTGCTGCAGTACAAGATGTTGGTTAGGCCATTTTTGGAATATTGCATACAAATCTAGTCTTCTTCCTATCAGAAGGATGTTGTGAAACTTGAAAGGGTTCAAAAAGATTTACAAGGATGTTGCCAGGGTTGGAGGATTGGAGCTATAGGGAGAGGTTGAATAGGCTGACGCTGCTTTCCCTGGAGAGTCGGAGGCTGAGGGGTGACCTAACAGAGGTTTATAATTATCAAACTCAGTCTTTGCTAACTCAAGAAAGCCTGGTTGAACTCAAGAGACTTGACACCATGCAGGACAAAGCAGTGCACTTGATTGACATTCCATCCACAAGCCTCCATTCTGTCCACCACTGACGCTCAGAAACACCAATGTGTACTATCTACAAGATACACTGGAGACATTCATCGAAGATTTTTGGGCAGCACCTTCCAAACCTATGACCACTTCCATCTAGAAGGACAAGGACAGAAGATACATAGGAATACCATCACCTTCAAGTTCCCCTCCAAGCCACCCACCACTCTGACTTGGAAATATGTCGGTGTTCTTTCACTGTCGCTGGGTCAAAACCCTGGAATTCCCTTCCTAATGACAATGTGGATCAACCCACAGCAAGTAGTCTGCAGTGGTTCAAGAAGGCAGCTCACCACCACCTTCTCAAGAGCAATTGGGGATGGAAAATAAATTCTGGCCAGCCAGCAACACCCACATCTCATAAATGAATTTTTTAAAAAATTGGTTCCTTTTAAAATATAAGTTAACTTGAGTCTTGGAGAAACAAAATGAGAAATTGCTGCAAGAAGTCAGCATCTTCAACTGAAGACGAGTCACTGGACCCAAAATGTTAACTCTGCTTTTTCTCCACAGATGCTGTCACACCTGCTGAGATTTTCTAGCAATTTCTGATTTTATTTCAGGTTTCTAACATCTGCAGTTCTTTAGTTTTTTTGAGAGAGAGATGACTGCTGGTTGTTTAACCTGAGAGTCATCATGCCTCAGGGGACAGTAGAAGTTAAGAAGGAGGACTTTTATGGTAGCTTCAGCTGGTATAGGGATTGAACCCATGCTATTGACATCATTCTGCAGCATCAGTCAGTCATCCAGGCAACTGAGCTGGAATGTTGAAAAGTGGGACTACTGAAGGTTGTAGCGTATTTTTGACAGCACAGTCTCAATGCGCAGAAGGGTGTCTTTTGTAATATATGATCCTATAATTCTAATCCCCAATCCAGAATAGTGTTGATATGATGATAGATGACAACTATACAACTAATTGCTGGTCTGAACCTCTCCATCCCACGGTAAAGCATGTTATCTACCTCAAATACACACCCCATATCATTAGCCAGGGTCTAATTACCTCAAAATAAAACCTGAAATTGCTGGAAAAGCTCAGCAGGTCTGGCAGTATCTGTGGAGAGAAATCAGAGTTAATGTTTCGGGTCAAGTGACCCTTCCTCAGAACTAAGCTTTTCTGCAATTTCTGTTTTTGTTTCTAATTACATAGTCTGGCATTGTCTTTGACAGTATTCTGCCACTCTCAATGTTATCTGTAAGTGCTTGGCTCTTGCAGCTACAAACTGGGATTGTTCCCAGACCAAGGTGGCTTTGTAGAGTCAGTATATCACAAAGTGATTTAAACTTGCCATAACAGGCATAGTCTGATATGAAAATGGTCGATTTGAATGCTTAATATTTTACAATCTCTCCTGTGAACAACAAATAGACTTCCTGTAACGCTAGCTATCAAGGCTTTTGCCCGAAACGTCGATTTTACTGCTCCTCAGATGCTGCCTGAACTGCTCTGCTCTTCCAGCACCACTAATCCAGAATCATATCTCAGACATCCTATTTAACATATTGCCTTTGCTTAGAAATTGTCCTGATGATCAGCAGTTTACCACATCTCTCAAGCAACACTCCCCCACCACAACATCAAAGTAATCTGCATTTCATTTGGGATCTTCTAATTTCAGCTATCATGTGAAACTCAGCACTCCTGCCCGTGAGGAATTCTGTTGGATTGCAGTGGATTCAGGGAAAAGTAGCATATGCTCCTTTTAATGGTACAGACTACTGTATGATAAGTGTGGATCCAGTCTTTGAAAATGAGTAAAGGGGGCAGGTGAATGTCTGAGTGTGTGAGTAAGTGGATGGGTAAGTGTGAACTTGATCAGGGTAGCCAGCTGGATAGGATGCGTAGTTAGGTAGTTGAGGATAAGGAGGAAGGATGAGTAGAGTGGAGAGGATATTGTGTATGTATGATTTGGAGGAGCTGGTGTTGGGCTGGGGTGGACAAAAATCGCACAACACCAGATTATAGGTTGAAACCACCTGATGAAGAAGCAGCACTTCAAAACTAGTGCTTCCATATAAACTTGGTGGACTATAACCTGGTGTTGTGTGTGTGATTTTTAAGGTTATATATGTAGTTCTGTTGTGTCGGCTATTTGAAGTTATTTGAATTGGGGAATGTATTGGTTTTGGAAAGTGATTGGGGTGTCAATTGTGGAACTACCCAAGTGTTGGATTTAAATAATCTAACATTTACTATATAGCATCAAACTCACAGATCTGTTTTCTGTCTCAAAATTTTCCCAGGTCTGGATGAGAAACTTGGCAGAAGATGACCAATGAGGATTTTCCCAACATCGAGAGCAAAATGGCCTAATATCCAACCAAGTGTTGAATGGCAGGATGAGATGATAATTAGTGAATGGCATGGATTAGCATTTATTAACATCATTATTAGATTATCTTACCTCATTGATACGCAGGTTCCCTTTTCCCCACTACAGCACAGAAACCAGATGGTGATTACTCCTGACATAAAAATCAGAGTGATAACCTGGTTACTCCAGCTCATTGCTGCTCCTCCGACCCTCCATCAGTTACCAACATCTCAGGACATATTCCCACTTTGGGAAGAAACTCTTGTGGATGGTCCAGAGCAGCATGGAAGTTACCTATCAAACATTCTGGCCAATTTTCTCATGGGTCTATACATTATGATTTCCACAAGGTTCAACATGGATCTTCAGTTGTATGCCAGGTCTCAGATGAATTGGAGACCACAAGACTTGGCCCATCATATTTTAGGGTTTTCTTCGGCTCATTATGAAAAATCCATGAGACTGTTGCTTAGAAAATAGCATGACTTACTGCTGCAATTCTACACTAAAACATTTTGATTTTAAAGATCTTTCAAGGGCAATATATAACTGCTATTGCATGTAGGAGGGGTGTGTGAGAAGACTAGAGAGATTTGCATTATGCCCAGAATTTCATACTGGGAAATACCTTTTCTTGTTGAGTTCTGAAGAGTAGGATGGAATGAAAGTGACCAAAATGAAGTAATTTAGAGGAGCAGTTATTGGAAAAAGCAATTGTTTGTGTTGTATCAGTATCTACATCATAGTGTTTATGAAACTGCTGAGTTTTGCTAAAGCTCCACACCTCAGAGTGCACCCCCATCCCATCCTTCCAATTTTCTCCATTCCTGAAAGTGCAGATGCAGGAAAGGTTATTAGTTGGTTCTTGGGATGGCGTCCCCGTTTGGTATGCAATAACTCTGAATGGGTAACTGCAGCATTTTTCACCGAGCTAGATTCTCTATTCTCCTCTCTAGTCCTCTCATGTCCAAACACTTGTAAAACCATTTATACAGCCTCTAGGGCTTTTTCCTTCCTTTGTTGCTGCCTATTATAAAGACCATATCTTTTGCGTCTCTGCATTTTTGATTCTGGACTGAAATTGGAAACAGACAATTTTGGAAAGAATTGCTGCCCTTTTTAACAGTCGTTTCCCAAGTTGTTCATTCAACTGTTAGGGGAAGTACATTGCAGATGAACTGGCATCAGGGAATGTGTACTAAGTGCAATTCAACCAGGGACAAGCAGCCAACTGATTTGTGAAACAGTTAATGGATGACCAAGGGTGTTTGTCTCCCAGCAACTATGTGATTGGCTCCCAGGTAGCTGAACAGTTTGTGAGGGAATAATAGGATCAGAAGCCTTCAGATCTCTGGAAGAGGAGGTGATGGCTTTAGCTCTGCAATTAAATAAATATTTCAGCGTGCCACCCTAGTGAGCTGTGACATTATAAAGTATATATCTGTTACACTTTGCTGCAGTTACCCATTTGTCACGTTCTGTTATGGGCTTTCTGTCTTATGCATTGAGATCCATTTTATTTTTAGTCACCCTCAGTGAGTAAAACATCTATCTATTCATGGAGGCTCTTCCTACTGCTGAACATTTTCCACACTATGTCCCGTACCCCAATCTCCAAGTCTACTCTTTCTTCAACCCTGCAATTTCTCACTTCTATTCCTATGGTTCCAGAATTCTAGATTCAATTTACCTCTCAGCATCCCAGTGATGTTGACCCAATGACTATGGTTTTATTTACTACTGTAAGCACCTACCACATACATCATGAGAAGCAGCACAAAGGAAAAAGCAGTGGATGCAACTTACTACAGACTCAATATAAAAAAAATTATAGCAAAAGCTGGAAATCTGAATTAAAAACAGAAAATGATGAACAAACTCAAGAGGACTGGCAGCATCTGAGGAGACAGAAACTGAGTTAAGGTTCCAAGTGAAATAGACTCTTCAGACAGTTGGAAGGAAATCAGTAAAAAAAAATTGCCTAATGCATTGTCTGAATGAAATTTTCTAACATATCCTGTCAATACTCCAGTTGCTAGGGAACAGCATATTTTCCTTGTCATCACATGCAAAATATTTGGTAGGACATTAGGAAATACTTTATGAATAATTACAAATACTAAAAGATTACTATAGTTATTATTTTAATAGATGAATGGGAGAGTGATTGCCTGTTAGTATTAATGGCAGATTATTAATCCAGGGATCCGGGAAATGTTCTGGGGACCTGGGTTTGAATCCTATCTTGGCTGGTGGTGGAATTTGAATTCAATTTTTTAAAAATCTGGAATTAAGAATCTAATGGTGGCCATGGTACCATCATTTGGAAAACAAATCTTATTCACAAATGCACTTTTAGGGAAGGAAACCACCATTCTTACCTGTTTTGGACCACATGTGACTCCAGACCTGCAACAATGTGTTTGCCTCTTAATAATTAGGAATGGGCAATAGATTCTGGCCCAGTCAGCTGCACCCATATCCCAAGAATGTTTTTTTTTTAAATGGGTATTGAAATGTCCTAAATCTATTTTACATTTCAAAATTGAAAAATGAATTTAACAAGAAAAAGCAATTGCTTCTGCTAAAACTTTTTAAAGAATGGAATCCCAAACAGGAAAAAGCAGAAGTTAGTTTAAAAAAGAGGAAACACAGGAAAACACATTTATAAAAATAGACTCACTTTAAAGAAGCATACAAGGGAAGTAGACAGAACAACACGTTTGGAAGTCATTTTCATTCCTAGCTTTTGAGCCAGATGGAAGAAAGAGCGAGAAGCACTTAATGCAGTTGGTTCTTGTCGAGTGTGCTATTGATAAGACTGATTGCCAGCAACCTCTGCAATGGAAACATCACATTCAATCATTTAGGGCCATACCCATTTGAATTGAATTCAGGCTTCTTTTGCAAACTGGTTGTACACAGTTCAGTTTGTTTACTCAAGTTCCTTCTTAATTAATGAACATTTTTGAAAGCTCTAATTGACTTAGCAAATTCGACCATTGTGGCAAAGTTTGATTCAGTCCATTTATTCTTCAGATGAAAAAAGAGTTTTTAATCTCCCACTTCAGATATTTTATACTCTTTTTAACTATCTCTTCCACCACATTTACATATATTGTCTTCTCTAATATTCATCTCTGACTTCCCTATAAACCAAAGTAATCTCTTTATGTCTAACTCTTCTTTGGCTGTTACCATGTTGAACATTTCCATCAGTGCCTTTCTAAATCTGCTCAATTTTTGAATATATAATTATTGTTAGTCTGATCTTTCTTCATAGCTCTCATCCCTGTTGTCAATTCTTTTTATTCCAGACTGTTGGCTTTTTGTGAGAAACCACATTTGCATACAACATTCCATATGCTAACCTTCACCTTGCAGCAACTCCCAGTAGAAACCCTAAGGTCATATTTGCTTTTGTAATCCTTTTTTCGCTTGTCCATCCATATTAATGATTTATGAAACTCTGTATCAAGATCCCTTTGCTTCCTCATTGCATTTGAAAAATATTATCTTGGTTTATTTTTCCACTCTTTGTTTCCCAATGTTTGTCTTTACATTGTTATACATTGTAATTATTCTGCCACTTACCTACTGAGGAATATAGAGTGCTTGTCTACAGATCTCTGAAAGGAGCAGGACAGGTTGACTGGGTGGTTAAGAAATCACATAGGACATTTACCTTTATCAATCATGGCATAGATGACAGGATTACACAGGTTATATTGGAGCTGCACAAAACCTTGGCGAGGCAACAACAGTGTTCAGTTCTGGTCACCACACAAGAGGAAAGATGTGATTACACTGAAGGAGGTCTGGAGGAGATTCACCAGGACGTTGCCTGGGATGGAACAGTTTAGATGTAAAGAGAGGCTGGGTAATCTCAAGTTGTTTTCTTTAGAGCAGAGAAGGCTGACAGGGGACCTGATTGAGATAAAGATAATGAGGGGCATTGACAAGGTAGATAGAAAGCTGTGGTCCCTGTTAGTTGAAGAGTCAATAACAAGGGCCATAATTTTAAGATGAAAGGAAAGAAGCTTAGTGGAGATTTAAGGAAAAATGTTTTCACCACAGGGTGGTAGGAACTTGGAACGCACTGCCTGGGAGGGTAGGTAAGGCAGGAAACCTCACAGCCTTTAAAAAATACTTGGATAAGCACTTGAAATGTCATATTGTGCAAGGCTATGGGCCACCATTTGGAAAGTGGGACCAGTGTAGATTTCAGAGTCATTTTATGTTGGGCCTCTTCTGTATTGTATAGTTCTATGGTTCTCCAGAATTCTCCTTATCAGTTTGATTCTTCTCGCAGTTAGTATCTTCAGTCAGCTTTCATATTGTTGAGCATGTCCCTGCAGGGAAACTCTTAAACGACTGCCTCCCATATTTTCCAACTCTTTACTATTTGCCTATCAGTCTTCTGTATCTAGACTATCGTTTTTTAGTGCAAATAAAGCAAATGCATAAGTACAAAAATAAAAAAAATTATAAATCTTAACCACCAAAATATAAATGCAAAAAAATTACTGTGCATATTATTCCTTTTTGATGACCATATAATTGGCATCAAACACATCTCAGGTTCTGACTTCCCATTTCTTTGGCTATATTTCATATGACTTTCTTAAAAATGTAATCAAGTGCAACTTAAACTTCGCAAATGCTGTTTTGTTTCACACACTCCCTCCACCCTCAGATGAACAACAACTTCATCCATTTGCTTAATGTCAATGTCAGATAGTTGTAAGCTACAAAATGTAAATTATATGCCAATCAAAATGTGTGCACTCTCTGTAGTAACATATAATTTATATAAAAGATCAATGGGTACATCAAACCTGTATCATGTGAGTCATCATTCTGTCCACTTGACATTTTTGACAAAAAAGCTGAAAATATATTTCAAAACGCAATTGAAATCAATAGGTCAAGGGTTGTTATTCAATTGGTTCATATTATCTTCATATTCAATGATGTTTCATAGAAACAGTTGACTTGAGGGATTTCTTTTTTCCTTTAAATCCAACTTTTCAGTCTTTCTTTTGTAGCAAGCTGGCTAATGTTTAAATTTGGTCTGGAGAACAGACAGTGCACTTGAATGTCTTGTTCATATCAATTTGTCATGTGTAAATGTGAGTGCTAAATACCAGAAAGCTATTCATCTGCTCTGGGCATCATAAATAAACTAGTCTTCAACAAATTACCACGGGGTAACAATTGCCAGTAGAACTCAGGAATACCAGTCAGCAATTGAAACCATGGCTGCTTTTACCTCTGCCCTGTCTAAGAATGCAGAACCCTATTGCCAGAAGCTATCCCTGTTGTGATCAGCTAATTACAGGCAAACAGTTGATCAACCTTGCAACATACTCATTTGTGAGGCTCAGCTGCACACTGCATCCTTATTTTTACTTTGTATACTTACTTATTTAATGAACAACCTGCAAATTTTCAGAAAAGCAGTTCTTGCTGAATTGTTTTTTTTTACTTTTTTAGGGCATTCCCAAAGTTCATATCAGGCAGTAACCTCGTTTCTCTCATCATCTACCAATAATCTGCGTGGAAACTTCACTTCTGATCCATAAAATATGAAGAGGTTGTAAGCTGGGCATAAATCTACAATCCATCTTGTGACCATAAGTGCATATACTATGACCATTCATTTAGCTATTGTCATGTTCAATTGTTCTGCTTTGATATTTTTGTAAAGGTATAAGCAAAATTCTAGGAATTGATGTTTTTATGTGTTGTTAAGGATAATTTAAAATAAGGTATTTAGTTTTACAAAAGATGCAATGTTCAATTTTTCTTTGCTTAGTTAACAAGAGTCTGTCTTACACTGATGTCCTCTGTGTTTCATTAACACTGAGTGTGAAGTCAGAAAAAAGTAATCAATCTGAAAGTAAATGGAAGTGAAGAACTGTAAGCATGAAACTGACACTTTTAAAGCAATGTGAATAAAAGCCCTTACATTCTGCTCCTATTGTATGTGTTTCCATATCTGTTTCTATGTAAGATGGGACAAGACTAAGGATAGGTAGGCTGTGTGGCTTGGTTCTTAAATAGCAATAGATGCCTGAATGTGCAAATCTGTGTGTCCCTAAAGGGATCAAGGGATATGGGGGAGGGTGGAATTAGGATATTGAGCTCAGTGATCAGCCATGATCATATTGAATGGTGGAGCAGGCTCAATGGATTAAATGGCCTACTCCTGCTCCTTTCTTCTATATTTCTATGAATAGGACGGAATCTTGTTTTCTGAGACCAAGTGGAGCAGCAACTCTCACATGAGCTCTCACTCCTTCCACTGCTTTCCATTTGACTGAATGTCTATTTTCTCAATTGTTTTTATTTTAATTAATGGCTCTACTCACCACCTTGTTCATTCACTTGTGGGATGTGGGCATTGTTGGCTGGGTCAGCATTTATTGCTTGTCTCCATTTGCCCTTCAGAAAGTGGTGGTGAGCTGCCTTCTTCCACCACTGGAATCTATTTGCTATAGGTAGGCCCACAAAGCATTACTTTAGCCCTTTAATGAATTAAGAGATCACTTGCATCTCAGTGTCCATATCAGGCAGTAAACTCTTACATGCTGATATTTTTCCTATGTTCACTCACTGCTGTAACAAACAATTTTCAAGTTTGCAACTCAATTATTCTGGTTTTGTGAACAATCACAGTTCATTATGTTATAAAAATGTCAAATTAGACAAGTTCACATTCCATGTAGCCAATGGCAGAAGCCTATGTGGGTAAGCCTGTTTAATATGCTTGGCTTCAAATTTGCAGATCCCAGCAGAACACATTGTTTTGATCAATGACAGACTACGGTACTAGATCCTTCCTTATTTAATGAACTGGAGGAGATTAAATGATTCTGTCATGATTTTCACGTCAACATATCAATGCTGCCAGTTCTGCAATATTGGAGATGGTTGCCATTTGTGATTCACGACAAACTGTCACAGGAGATGAAAGAACTTGTAGTAGCCAGTATAATTGCGCAAGTCTAGATTAGAGTGGTGCTGGAAAAGCACAGCAGGTCAGGCAGCATTCGAGGAGCAGGAAAATTGATATTTTGGACAAAAGCCCTTCATCAGCTCTATTCCTGATGAAGGGCTTTTGCCCGACACATCAATTTTCCTGCTCCTCGGATGCTGCCTGACCTGCTGTGCTTTTCCAGCACCATTCTAATCTAGACTCTGGTTTCCAGCATCTGTAGTCCTTGTTTTTACCCAGTATAATTGCGCAAGTTGACTCATTCCAATGGATTGTAAACCTAGTAATTGTGCAATGAACAAAAATAGTAAAACTTATCTCTGCATTGATCTTATGGCAGTCAATAAAGTTACCATTTCAGGCAATGTTATCCTGGATCCTTGTGCATTATTGCAAGACTCTACAGCCTACATGAAGCCTGACATGCCACAGAGCTATCTTCAGATACCAATTACAGAACAAAGCTGATTACTTTCAGCTTTCCTTGCTCACAAAACTGCATTTCTGTATTACAAAATGTTCTTAGGACTATGTTCAGAATCTCATGCATTTCAAAAGTTTGATTCTAAGTTTTATCTAGGTGGAAGTGGGTACTGCAGAAGCTGGAGATTAGAGTCAAGGTTAGAGTGGTGCTGTAAAAGCACAGCAGGTCAGGCAGCATCCGATGAGCAGGAAAATCGATGTTTTGGGCAAAAGACCTTCAGCAAGGTTTTCTATATTTTATCTGACATTTGAGAAGACATTTAATCTACTTCATGATGTTAGCATCCATGGATGGGACAAAACAGAATGCAATTATACATTTAACTTTCTAGGCTACTCTCCAATTAATTGTTTTCTTAATGATTTAAGAAACTATCCTTGGGATATGCCTATGCAAAACAATATCAAAGCTATTCATACAGTTCTGACCCCATCTGACATGACTGAATTGGAATCATTCCTTGACTCTAACAAGTTTATCACAACTTCCTTTCTAAGAACACAGAGACCTCAGCTCCTTTTCAAAAGCTACTTTGCCAAGATGCACAATGGGAAAGAGTAACCGCAATAAGCAACATCTGCCACCTTAAAGGTGAAGAAGACATCGCTGCCAGTCCTTCTGCATTTTAACTGAAATGGGGAAATAAGTCACAGCAGCTATATCAGGAAATGTGCTTGGAGCTGCAGACTCTCAATATATTGAAGGAAGTGAATGACTAACAGCCTAACATCACATTGGTTGCCAGGAACTGAATGCAAATATTTTGATAGAGACTGGGAAGCACTAGCCTTCATCTATACTTGTGAACTTTGGTATGCACATCTCTATTGCAGAAAGTTCACTCTCCACACTGGTCACCAAATGCTGACTACATTGCCAACCACAATAGGATCTGACTATCTATAGATGCACAGACGTCGGTGGTCAGATCTTATTTATTAGTATAAGGTTGGGACCAAGCATCTTGCAAGTTATACAATCAAATTTTGAGGTGAGAGGATAAAGTTTTAAAAAAGGCACGAGGGGCAATTTTTTTGACATAGAGTGGTTCAAGTGTGGAATGCACTGCCAGAGAAAGTGGTGGATGCATGTACAGGTAAAATGTTTAAAAGACACTTGGATAAGTTCATGAGTGGGAAATGTTTGGAAGGATATGGGCCAAGCACAATGAAGTGGGACTAGTTTATTTGGTTGGTATGAGCTGGTTGAACCAAAGGATCTGTTTCCATGCTATATAACTGTTTGACTCTATGAATAGCTGACATGTTGAGTTGTGCTGTTATTGCATACAGTATTAGTTATAGCAAAACAGTTTGTGACAATTGAAGCCTACATAATCATAGTGATTTCCCACAATTGTGAACCTTGTTATGTGTGAGGGAAGTTGAACTGAGAATCGGTATTAGAAAGCGTTCTGTAGAAAGGAAGCCTTGTCTAAACATCGTGGCTCCATGATATAGCAGAAGAACTAATCCCATATTACAGAGTATGCTGATATGGTGTTTGTCTCCAGCGGAATATTTTATCTGCTGCAGCAAGGCTGATATTATGCCTTATAAGAACTAGGTGTTGATAATGGGGTACTGAAAGATCTACTTACCTCAGGAATACATACAAATATTACACATACACTTCTAAGTGTCTGGGGTCATATTAAGCTAATCAATTACAACAAAGCAGTATGCTTCCATCAGAATGCCAAGTTTCAAAGAACCCCTTGTAAGCTGGAATCTGGAATCTTCATCCCCTCAGGTCACATGGTATGATACAGTCATGTATTTTGAACATGTGTTTTATAAGTATACTGTCAAACTGAGCGTGAGACAGAACACAAAATGCACAATGACCCGCATTATTTGATAACTGTATTATACATGGAACACCAGCATTGTATGTACATCCATTCAATTCTTTTCATCTCATGTAATTCACTTTAGTTAATGTAATTAACAAAGAAATTGCCAATACTATTTATATCTAAAATATCATTTCATGAAACAAAATTAAGAACTGGTAATGGAGATTCTTCAGTCACCTTTACTAAGCTTGTAGGACCCTAATTTCTCTGATTTGGAGATGCCGGTGTTGGACTGGGGTGTACAAAGTTAAAAATCTCACAACACCAGGTTATAGTCCAACAGGTTTAATTGGAAGCACTAGCTTTTGGAGCGCCGCCCCTTCATCAGACCTGATGAAGGAGCAGTGCGCCGAAAGCTAGTGCTTCCAAATAAACCTGTTGGACTATACCTGGTGTTGTGTGAATTTTTAACCTAATTTCTCTGGCACTGATTGGGTATAGATTATGGTGGCTTCATCCTTTTATCTGGGAAGAGACAAACTACTCAATTATTTTATAATATATTAATCTTAAACAATTTGTTCAGTTTCTTTCAATAGTAATTACAAGATCGATATATATTAAACCTGTACCACAAGGGGCCAAACATCTTTCAAATTTTGTAATTGCTTTGATTTATTAAGTATTTACACAAAATAGTTAGTTCTGTGAAGACTAATGTAATGACATTTGACTTTAAACTCATTTTTCAGTACCTGCTTTCAATCTTCTAAAATGTGCTTCAGACCAAATGTGCTCTCATTTGAAATACCCTTAGTTGGAAACATGAAATTGTCAGAAATGTCCAAATTATTTGGACTGCATGGTTTCTAAAGCCTTGATTCGAGAATGTGGTGCTGGAAAAGCACAGCAGGTCGGGCAGCATCCGAGGAGCAGGAGAATTGACATTTCAGGCAAACACCCTCCATCAGAAATAAGGCTTTGAGCCAATGGGTTGGAGAGAGAAATGGAAGGGGATGGGGCCGGGGGGAAGGTAGCTGAGAGTGCAATAGGTACATGAAAGTGGGGGTAATAGTGGTAAGTTGAAGAGGAGGGTGGAGTGGATAGGGGGACAGGTCATGAGGGTGGTGCTGAATTGGAAGGTTGGGGGAGGGGAAATGAGGAAACTAGTGAAATGAACATTGATCCCATGTGGTTGGACAGTCCCAAGGTGGACGATGAGGCTGTCTTCCTCCAGGTGTCAGGTGGTTAGGGAGTAGGGATGGAGGAGGCCTAGGACCTGCTGTCCTTGGCGGAGTGGGAGGGGGAGTTGAAGTGTTCGGCTATGGAGTTCAGATATGGTGGAGGATGATGCGATATATATGGAGGTTGGTGGGGTGGAAGGCGAGGACTAGGAATTGGGAATAAGGGATAACAGTTTTACAGGAGGTAGGGTGGGAGGAGTTGTAGTCCAGGTAGCTGTGGGAGTCAGTGGATTTGTGGAAGATATCTGTGTTAAGTCGGTCACTGTTGATGGAGATGGAGAGGGCCAGGAAGAGGAGGGAGGTGTCAGATTTGGTCCAGGTGAACTTGAGGTCAGGGTAGAATGTGTTAGTGAAGCTGATGAACTGTTCAACTTCCTCATGGGAGCAAGAGGTGGCATCAATATAGCTGAGGAAAAGGTGGGGAATGGTGCCAATGTTACTGTGGAAGATGGACTGTTCCACGTAACTGACATAGAGACAGACATGGCTGCAGCCCATGCATGTGCCCATGGCTACTCCTTTGGTCTGGAGGAAGTGGGAGGATTCAAAGGAGAAATTATTGAGAATGAGGACCAGTTCAACCAACCAAATGAGAGTGTCAGTGGAAGGGTACTGGTGGGGTTGTTGAGAGAGGAAGAAACAGAGGGCTTGGAGGCCCTGGTCATGGCGGATGAAGTGTATAGAGACTGGATGTTCATGGTGAAGATGAGGTATTGGGGGCCAGGGAAACAAAAGTCTTGGAGGAGGTGGAGGGCATGGGTGGTGTCCCAAACATGTGTGGGGAGTTCCTGGAGCGGGGCGATAGGACAGTATCAAAGTATGTAGAGATGAGTTCAGCGGAGCAGGAGCAGGCTGAAATGATAGGCCGGCTAGGGCAGTCAGGTTCATGAATCTTGGGTAGGAGGTAGAACCAAGCAGTGCGGGGTTCCCAAACTATGAGGTTGGAAGCTGTGGGTGGGAGATCCCTGAGGTGAAAAGGTTGTGTATGGTCTGGGAGCTGATGGTTTGGTAATGGGAGGTGAGGTCATAGTCAAGGGGGCAGTAGGAGGAAGTGTCTTCAAGTTGGCACCTGGCTCCAGCAGTGTAGAGGTCAATGTGCCAAACTACCACTTCGCCTCCTTGTCCTTATCCAACCTGGATCTCTTTATTTCCAGCTGCCACTGGGACATTGACCACCTCAACCTGTCCACTCCCCTCCTCACTCCAAACTCTCACCTTCACAACGCACAGCTCTCCACTCCCTCCGCTTCAACTCCAGCCTCACCATCGAACCAGTGGACAAGGGGTTTGCAGTGGTAGTTTAGCGCACTGACCTCATCTCCAACATGGAACAGTCCATCTTCCGGAGTTACACCAGCACCATTCCCCACCTTTTCCTCTGCTACATTGATGCTTGTATCAGTGCCACCTCATGCTCTCAAGTGGAGGTTAAACAGTTCATCAGCTTCACCAAAACATTCCGCCCTGACCTTAAATTCACCTGGACCATCTTAAGTATCTCCCTCCCCTTCCTGGAACTCTCCATCTCCATCAATGGTGACCGACTCAACAGAGACATCTTCTACAAACCCACTGACTCCAATAGCAACCTGGACTACATCTTCTCCCACCCTGCCCCCTGTAAAAATGCTATCACTTATTCCCAATACTTTCACCTCTGCCGAATCTGCTCCCTGGAGGACCAGTTCCACCACAGAGCACACCAGATGGCCTCTTTTTTTAAAGACCACAATTTCCCCTCCGCTTCCATGGTTGATGATACCCTCCAGCACATCTCATCCACTTCCCGCACCTTCGCCCTCAAACTCTACCATCCAACTGCAACAAGGACAGAACTCCCCTGGTCCTCACCTTCCACCCACCAACCTCTGTATACATCGCATTAAACTCTGCCATTTCTGCCACCTACAAACAGACCTCACCACAAGAGATATATTTACCTCCCCACTCCTATCTGCATTCCGTAAAGATCCTTCCCTCCATGACTCTCTTGTCAAGTCCATGGCCCCACCAACCCATACCTACACTTCCACACATGTCATTTACTATATCCGTTGCTCCTGATGCGGTCTCCTCCACACTGGAGATGCAGCATGCCTACTTGCAGAGCGCTTCAGAGACATTTCTGGGACACCTGCACCAACCAACCCCACTGCCCCATGGCTGAACACTTCAACTCCTCCTCCCACACCACCAGGGACATGCAGGTCCTGGGCCTCCTCCATTGTCAAACACTAACCAGCTGACACCTGGCAGAAGAACACCTAATCTTCCACCTTGGGACCCTCCAACCACATGGGAACAATGTGAATTTCACCAGTTTCCTCATTTCCCCTCCCCCACACCTTATCTCAGATCCAACCTTCCAACTCAGCACCACCATCGTGACCTATCCTAACTGTCCATCTTCCTTCCCCCTTGTCCACTGCACCCTCTTCTCAAAGCAATCGCCATTACCCCCACCTTCACCTACCTATAGCACTCACAGCTACCTTGCACCCCAGTCCCAATCCCCTCCCATTTATCTCTCCACCCACTTGGCTCACAAGCCTTATTCCTGATGAAGGGCTTTTGGCCAAAATTTCGATTCTCCTGCTCCTCGGATGCTGTCTGACCTGCTGTGCTTTTCCAGCACCACACTCTCGACTCCAATCTCCAACATCAACAGTCCTCCCTTTCTCCTAGTTGGTTCTAAAGTCTTGATAATGAGTTACAGATTTGAATTTCATTTCCTGATGAAGGGTTCCACAGCATGATCACAGTGAAGGGTCAGTAAGTTATCATTAATATTTTGGGGAATAATGCTTCTGCAGCTGTGACTAAATTGTTTCCTGATTTCAAGTGATTCCTCAGTGCACTCTCCAATCACTCCTTATTTCATATTTCATGTATTAAAACTGGTGGGTTCAAGCAACTGGAATTTTTGTACCAACTTCTGATCTAGCAATCCACTAACAAAGGATTGCTGACTATTCCTCACCATTCACATTGATGGTATCATTGGTTTTGCCTTGATAATATCATGTCTGTGTTCGCAGAATTCTGGTGGGGTAGATGAAGGAATACGTCCAGGTGTTATGGTTGTTATGCTCTTTTTCCCCTGTGTTATCTTGTGCAAGCCTTTTTCATCTGAGATTGCCTCTAATCAGCATTGACATCTGTTTCTGCTTCAAGGTTGCTTTGCGTTTTGGATTTCATAATTCCTTTCACAACAGCAACATCTACATAATGTATAGAAACGTACGTTTCCTTTGCATTCACTGACCTTGAAATTTCTGATGGTGGAAACTGTGGAGAGGATAAAAGGACAGAAGTTTTGATTCACTGACACTACAATATGGGCCAATGGTGAAAGCCAATAACAATTTACAAGAACTGTACTGCAGCTTTTCAAAAACAACAGACTAATCTCAAAAGTCCTTAAATAATCTTTAATGAACTATGACATCTGTTATTTAATTGCACACCATGCCATATCTAATGATAATAGTTGAGACTATTATGCTTGAAGTAACAAAGTATTGTTTGGGGATTTATTGGTGGTGCAGTGCATTAGTATTAGTGCATGAAAAAGTCAATGTATTTGGCTTATTGTTTTTTTATGTACGTCTGGCACATATTTTTCCCTCAATCTCAATTAGAAATGAGAGTCAGCAACTTTCCAAAACAGCAGATTTTATCTTTTTTACAACCACAGTCAATTTATTCATGTTGGGTCACAGTGTAATCCTTTGTGGCTTTTCTCTTTCAGCATATGCCTGTGTAGATTTGTAAGTTAAAACTCCTTGATATGTTTTCACTGCTCCTCAGGAGTTGAGGTGCTTTGGAAGTATTATTTCTCTCTGTTGCAGACAATATTTTAACCACATTAATGATAGTCAGCGGCATTCATTTTATCTTTCTGTGTCTGACAATACACTTCATACGTTACAAAGATGTGAAAAGACAAAGTGCATGCAAAAGGTTTCTCACATGCATTTGTGGCAGATGCTATTTTCTGCTCTTTACTGCCAATCCAAAGTAGGTAAAGTAATATTTTGAATCATCAAGTGGTTTTTTTGTAATGATCACCTTAATTTCACATTAGATATTTTATTTCAACTGGTAGAGAACCATTCCTACCAGCAATGGTTTTGTGTTACGATGCAGCTTTATTTAGGAGAAAATACGATGTGGATCTCCAATGCAAAATCTATCTTAATAGGTTTCCTATTCACAAAGTCATGCCCTCCAATTTTCCTTCTGTTAACACCCTGTCCAGGCGAATATCCAATATTCATTTTCAAATGCTAACATATTGTTACAATATAAATAGATTGCAAGTTAAAAAAAATTCAAAGCTCTTTTTGTTTGAAGATGGAGAACAACCAGAAGAGCCATCAATCATTTCTATCATCTCAACAATGTTTAAGTAATATAAAATGAAAGATCTGAAAGTTGTGTTGAGAAAGAACAGCAATATTGACTCAATAAAATGAATCGCTTGTTTCTATGTTATGCATTCTGTCAAAGAAAGAATTTATACATTCCCTTTACTGACCATGATCAGTACGTTTTATTCAAAAAAGTTGTCAATTCTCATACCTTTAGCATCTATCCCATTTAAATAATGATTTAGAGGTGCCGGTGTTGGACTGGGGTGGACAAAGTTAAAAATCACACAACACCAGGTTATGGTCAACAGGTTTATTTGGACTATAACTTGGTGTTGTGTGATTTAACTATTTGTGATCTTTAAAAGAATGTTATTATTATACTGAAGTTAAAATGTGTTGCATCACACACAGACGCACACACTCACCAAGATTGGATACATGTCAAGTATTAAATTGTTACAAATTATGGTTCACTTAGTCTCTGGCTTATGGTTGCTGTGTCCCAACAGTCAGACCTGGGTCTATGAATAAATTGACTCTTCAAAATTGAAGTGCGGTGTTTGTAAAGGAAAGGATTCTCAGCAAACTGGGAGGTTTTCTGCAGTCTCAGTTCATCTGAAACTGATCGACAAAAAAATTCAAGTTTGAACAGGATCAGGGATTTATCTCTGTCGTGATCGCCAGCTTTGAAGGTATTGTTGTTAATTATCTTGGCTGCCTGAATTACTTGCAGCTAGTTTTGGTGGAACTTTATATGCAAACAGCTTCTCGTTAATTTTAAAAGCAGACACTAACCTGGCTCTCTCATCATGGGACTTTATACACACTTAAATGCTTCTCGAAACAAAGGGGTGGTGTTTCTGCTGACTCCATTGTGGCTAACACCCTTTGACAGTTTGAGACAGTCTATGGATGAGAATTTCCCCTCCCTCAAGGAGGCGGGCAGGTGGCAGAAAGGGCAAATATTTGTTCAAGTTGGCACTTGAGATACCGATTTCATTCCCTCTACCTCAGCAATAAAGTTCTGGGTTGAAAGGTCCAGAGGCAACCTTCCTGGCCTACTCCCGATTGACACCCTGAAATGGTCAATTAATGGTCACTTAAGGGTCACAGTCAAGAATGACCTGATTGCCATATGAGTGTGAAAGCTCCTGACCATGTCTGATCTCAGAAGCTAAACAGACTCAGGCCTGGTTAGTACTTGAAAGGGAGATCAGCTGGCAATACCAGGTGCTGTAAGCTCTGATTCTGCTTGTGGAACAGTGGTACTGTCCCTACCCTGGACTGGGAGGCTTGGATTCAATTCCCACCTGCTCCAGAGGAATGTAATAACATTTCTGAATAGGTTGATTAGACAAATAGTTTAAAAAAGAGAGACTGGTGTGATTACCTGCCTTCCTAGCAGGTGGTAAAAGTGACAGTCCTTCCAATAAGGAAACCAGAGTAGCCTGCTTGCAGAGATGGTGGAAATTTTGTTCCAATAGAGTCATGCAGAACAGAACCAGACTCTTTGGTCCAACCAAGTCCAAACTGAACATAATCACAAAGTAGTCCCACCTGCCTGCTCCTCGCCCATATCCTTCCAAACCTTTCCTATTCATGTACTTATCCAAATGTCTTTTAAATGTTGTAATTGTACTCACATCCATCACTTCCTCAGGAAATTCATTCCACACGTGAACTATCCTCTGTGAAAATTTTGACCCCATGTCTTTTCTAAATTTTTCTCCATTCACCTTAAAAATGTGCCCCTTCATTTTGAAATCCCTCATCCTTGGTAAAAGACAATTACCATTAACTCTATCTATAATCTTTATTATTTTATAAACTTCCACAAGGTTGCCACTCAACTTTCTACATTCCAGTGAAATAAGTTCCAGCCTATCCACCCTTTCTGCCCCACTACGAACACTTCAGTCACTTGCCCTGACTTTTTTCTAAGAGAAGGTCAAGTTTTACTCCTTCTCTAGGAGGTAGATCTACATATTGATAAATAAAATTTTCCTGAACACATTAAATAAATTTCTGACCATGCAAGCCTATAACACTATGGCAGCAAAACAACAGAACACCATATCCTATCATGACTTTGAAAAACTCTTCTATGCAGTGCCTATAAGTCAATAATTTCACTCTACCAGTGTCTTCTGACTAAGAGAATTATGGGCTAGCATCAACAAAATCTGTTGATGCGAGTGAATGCACACTTGTTGGTAAGCAGGATAAAATACCTGCTGTTAACCAACTTGTGGTATAATCCTCAGCATTCATTTTTTCTAATGCAAAATTGTTAAGCAAAAAGCCACCAATAATCTTGAAAAGTCCAGCAAAGCTTCTAATGCTATATAAATGTGAATCTAAGTCTGAGCTTTCAAATGAAATCAAAAGGAACTATGTACCAAAGACTATGTAGACAAAATTAGGGTTTAGCTACTAGCTAGGGTGTTACCAGTGGAAGCTCGTCCCCTACCCCTGCCTCTGAACTTCCAAATCCTCATTGTCCCCGCACTATCCATTCTGCGATCCCCTAGCAATCACCACTGCATCTCTTTGAGGTAGAAGCTAAGGCCTCCAGTGATGGTCTCCAAATTGCAGAAATTGCCAGACTCTGATTGGGTACAAGCTCCATATTGAAACGTGTAATACAGAGAAATGCCCCAGTCAGCTGAGTAGAGCTTGGTCTGGCAGGCCCACTTACTTGTGAGAGTTAAGGGTTTAGTCACCCCGAATACACCACACCCAGTTCAGGGAGTACCACTTCCAGCCAAATGTCTTTGTTTTTAAATGACTCGCTCAATTTGTTAAAAGCCTTTGGATTTGTTTCATTGATTTACATCAATCTGGAAGATTTTTGTGGTGGATCATCTGTAAACAAAGAGGTATGTAAATTCCCTAGTTGTCTACATTTAATCAGGTATTTGCTTGAGATTTACAACCAACTGTAGCTTAAATATCAAAAAGGCACATAAAATTATGAGAGATATAGACAGAGTGGATCATGAGAATCTCTTCTCCATGGCAGATGTGTCTAAGGCGGGACGGCACAAGTTTAAGGCAGGGACCAAATAGTTTACAGGAGATCTGAGAAAGAATTGTTTCACCCAGAGGGTGACGGAAATATGGAATGTGCTGTCTAAGAGGGTGGTGGAGGCAGATAATCTCGTGACATTTAAGAACCATCTAGATGAGCACTTAAAATGCCAGGGCATTGTTGGCTATTGGCTAAGTGCAGTTAAATGAGATCAGTGTAGTTTGATGTTCATTGGTCCTCATAGACATGCTGGGCAGAAGAGCCATTTTCTATGCTGCAATTCTATGGCTATATCACATTATTTACAGTAGTAATTTCAATAGTCTGTTTTCATCCAGTTTTAAGAATATTGCTGGAAAATTCATAATATATCGGCCATGACACATCGATGAATATATTCAATTAAATTTATACAGTTACCTGATGCATTTGTTCATAAATCAAAAAAGAATCCCAAATGGCTGTCTGATTATTTTAAATGGCTGTACATCTTATTCCAAATTGTCCATCATAATGGAACTTCACATTAAATGATTAATCGTCTATAGGAACATGATGTTGAGGAAAAGAAATCCTGAATTTTTATGACCAATTTTATCTTTAGGAAGGATGACTTTTATTAATCAATTGCATTCGTACAAACACACAATGTAATAAATCATCAAAATCTGTCATCTCTTCATCTATCACTGTACATGTGTGATGAGATGCCATTATAGAACATAGAACAGTACAACACAGTACAGGCCCTCCAGCCCTTGATGTTGTGCCAACCTTTTATCCTATTCAAAGATCAAACTAACCCACATATCCTTAATTTTACCATCATTCATGCACCCATCCAAGAGTCGCTTAAATGTCCTTATTGCATCTGACTCTATTACCATCCCTGGCAGTGCATTCCTCACACCCACCACCCTCTGTGTAAAGAATCGACCTCTGACCCTAAACCTTCCTCCAATCACCTTAAAACTGTCCCCTCGTGATAGCCATTTCTTCCCCGGGAAAAAGTCTCTGACTATTCACTCAATCAATGCCTCTCATCATCTTGTACACCTCTATCAAGTCACCTCACATCCTTCTTCGTTCCAATGGGAAAAGCCCTAGCTCCCTCAACCTTTCTTCATAAGACATGCCCTCCAATTTAGGCAACATCCTAGTAAATCTCTTCTGCACTCTCTCGAAAGCTTCCTCATCCTTCCTAAAATGCGGAAACCAGGACTGAACACAATATTCCTTTTGTGGCCTAACCAGAGCTGTAGCATAACCTCACGGCTTTTAAACTCAATCCTCTTGCTATTGAAAGACAGCACACCAGACACCTTCCTAACAACCCTATCAACCTGGGAGGCAACTTTGAGGGATCTATGGACATGGACACCAAGATCCCTCTGTCCCTCCACACTGCCTTTAACCCTGTGTTCTGCATTCAAATGCAACCATCCAAAATAGATCACTTCACATTTTTCTGGGTTGAACTCCACCTGCCACTTCTCCATCCAGTTCTTCATCCTATCAATGTCCTGTTCAACCTACAACTGCTCACCACATTATCTACAACTGCAGCAAACTTTGTGTCATCAGCAAACTTACTAACCCACCCTTCCACTTCCTCATCCAAATCATTTATGAAAATCACAAAAAGCAGAGGTCCCAGAACAGACCCCTGCAGAACACCACTGGTCACCAAGCTCCAGGCTGGATATTACCATCCTTTGTCTTCTATGGGCCAGCCAATTCTGTATCCAGACAGCCAGAGTTCCCTGTATTTCATGCCTCCCTACCTTCTGAATGGGCCTATCATGGGAAATCTTGGTAAAATCCACGTAAATCTCATCCACTGCTCGACCTTCATCAATGTGTTTTGTCACATCCTCAAAGAATTCAATAAGGCTTGTGAGGCATGACCTGCCCCTCACAAAGACATACTATCTCTAATCAAACTATAGTTTTCCAAGTAATCATAAATCCTGTCTCTCAGAATCCTCTCCAATAATTTGTCCACCATAGACATAAGACTGACTGGTTTGTAATTCCCAAGATTACCCCTATTCCCTTTCCTGAACAAGGGATTATCATTTGCCATTCTTCAATCATTTGGCACTACTACAATGGACAGTGAGGATGCAAAGATTATTGCTAAAGGTGCAGTAATTTCTTCCAATGTTTCCTGTAGTAATCTTGGGTATATACCATCTGGCCTAAGGGATATTATCCATCCTTCTGTTTTTCAAAATTTTCAGGACATCCTTCTTCTTAACATCAACCTGTTTGAGCATATCAGTCCTCACAAAAGTAAAGGTCCCTCTCAGTAGTGAATACTGAAGCAAAGTATGCATTAAGGACCTCCCCTACCTCCTCCAACTCCAGGCACAAGTTTCCCCACTTTCCCTGATCAGCCGCTGAAGCTTTTTCATGCCCACTTCTAGCTCCCTTAAGTCCATTCTTCACTTCCTTCCTGGCTAACTTGTAACCCTCTAGAGCCTTGTCTGATTCTTGCTTCCTCAACCTTAAGTAAGCTTCCTTCTTCCTCTTGACTAGATGTTCCAAATCCTTGTCACCCAAGGTTCCTTCACCCTACCATCCCTTTCTTGCCTCAGTGGGACAAACCTATCCAACACTATCAGCAGGTGCTCCCAAAACAACCTGCACATTTCTGTTGTGCATTTCCCTGAGAATATCTGTTGCCAATTTCGGAGCTCCAGTTCCTGCTAATAGCAATGTAATTCCCCTTTCCCAATTAAATACTTCCCCATACCGTCTGCCCCTATCCCTCTATCCCTCTCCATGACTATCGTAAAGGTCAAGGAGTTGTGATCACTATAACCGAATTGCTCTCCCACCAAGAGATTTGATACCTGGCCTGGTTCATTGCCAAGGATCAAATTCAATATGGCTTCTACACCTTTCAAAATCTTCCTGTCAATCCGCTCCTCTGTGTCTCTGTTGCTATTGGGGTCTATACAACAATCCCACTTAAGTGACTGCTCCTTTCCTGTTTCTGACTTCCACCCACACTCTGTAGACAAATCCTCCTCTCCCTGCAATCCCAATTCATTTCAATGGTTTGAGGGGGAGCTGGAGTTTTGGGTTTTAGAATGCTTTCAGAAACTAGTCAGTTGAATACAGGCAGTAAATTGATGGGGGAGTGTGCCAAGGCTGCCCCCAAGGTCATCTTAAAAGGGTCAACAGGGCAAAAGAGGTACTGGGCACTTTAAGGCATGTCCTTAGAGCTGCTTAAAAGGCATCAAAATGGGCATAGCACAGAGTCCGTACCTTTCTGGCATTATGTGGGGCTGAAAAATAGGAGACAAAGCTACAACAGTAAAATAGAGGCCGCCTGTCCAGAGCAAGGTTGCAATAGCAATGGAGGCATGACTCTTTGATTTTGGTCCCCATTAAGGCAAAACATGAGGCATTAAAGAAGAATGGGAGATGAAAGAGGGCAAGAAAACAACAGAGGCCAAAACTGATTGTCAAAAATGGAGCTACCTTGATATGACCAACAAGTAGTGCTGCAGGAGATTGCTGCTCTCCATGCAGTTGATCACATACATCTGAGCCCTTGTCAATGTAGACCCTACATATTGCAGCACTACCTGTCATTCTCTGCCAATAGCCATCAAAGTCACAGTGACCCTGAACTTGTTCAACTATGACTCCTTCAAAACAACACTGCAATACACTGCATCCTGCTGGTCACTAATGCCATTTTTAGCAGGTTTGGGCTGTACAATTTAACAACACAGGAGCCTCACAAAGACAGAAGGTATTGGGATCAGCTTCATCACTGGACTTCCCTAGGTACAGGGCATCATTGACTACCTCCATTAGACCATCAAAACACATTGTAATGATCCCAGCTGAAGGTAATACTGGACAAGTCAGATTCCATCATGAAACCTGGCTTGATAGGCAACAACTTTTATTTGGTTTGATTCCAATCTTGCGTGACTGTCTGAGAGGAGTTTGTACATTCTCCTGGTGTCTGCATGGGTTTCTGCCGGGTGCTCCTATTTCCTCCCACAGTCCAAAGATTTGTAGGTTAGGTGGATTGGCCATGTTAAGTTGCCCCATAGTGTCCAGGAATGAGTAGGCGAGGCTGGTTAACAATGGTAAATGCGGGGTTATGGGGATAAGGTAAGGCGATGGAGCTGGGTCTGAATGGAATTCTCTTCAGAAAATCTCTTCACACTCAATGGGCAATCTGGCCTCTTTCCACACTGTAGGGATTCTATGATGGTCAATCACTGAATATATTCATATTATATTGCTATTATATTTTTAAAAAAAAACAAGATCAAAAAGAAAACTATACATATGACAATTTGGAATGATCTTATTTTAAACCTCAGAAAAGAAATATTCATTCCTATATACCAGCAATATCCATTACTGACAGCCAACCCCAGTAGATTGTTGCTCTTATCTCACCTTCAATGTTTCTTACTCGACTGATGAGGTCACAAGCATTTCCTTTCAACAGCTTTCTGCACATTTATCAGATGTGTTTCTCTCTGTCTCTCCCTGAGACATACAGACTGGCTAACACACTGACCTATCTTTGATGTTGACTATTTTGAGGCTGTTAGACCAGCTTAATGTATCTCTCCAGCTTTGTTTGCCTGGGGGTTGGCATAAATTAAACTGCTATTCTGCCAGTAAGGACCTTTTTTCTGCTGAACTCAACCCAGGGCTCCCCTCTCCTGTTCCTAAAATCTCGAGTCAACAATAAACAGCAGAAAGTTCACCAGGTAATTTGTTAACTTATTCAGCTTAAGTCATATGATTTCTTGAAAGGCTTTCTTTTGGCACATTGTTTCAAATGACTTTCTGACCCTTTCTTTAAAAAAAGACAGCATCTTCACAGAACTGAAAAATAAAGCCTCAATTCCCTTCACTTTTTAGAACTAAATTCCCAGCCAGAGGGATTCATCAACATGAAGAGTTTCTATTCCCTCATTGTCTAACTAGTCTGTGACCACAAGGCCTGCCTTGGCATGTATGCTTATCGTCATTCATCATCTGGCAGTCCAGGATGACTCTGATGTTCATTTCAAGCCCTGAAATGCATGGATGGATCCTGGGGCACAAGTGAAATTCTTTGAAGAGATGGATACTGACCTCCCTTACAGAAGGCCCACTGTGATGGCAATGGAGCAAAATCCCCAATTCTAAATTATGTTTTTTTTTGAAAGAGGACTGCTAGAAACAAGAAAGACACTGACGATGCTGTCTGGCAGAATCCTGTCTGGGTTCCATTGAATACCAACCTGCAAATTCTCAAAAAGACTTCAAACACACACACACACACACACACACACACACACACACACACACACACACACACACACACACACACACACACACACACACACCAGAATGAAATAATGAGGGGCCTGGTTATCTGATCCACCTTTCAATAGAAAACTACCACTTGCTTTTCTGTGTTTCACCCTTCCAGGAATACACAAAAAGGAATATTAAAAACTGACCACAACCTTATCTATTGTACTAGTGGAGCTGTGCCAGTGACCTGGATTTGATCGCTAAGTTGCAATAAAGATCACAGTTGAAGTCACACCTGCATTGCAGCTAAAAAGATTCACTTGCTCCAAGTTTTAGAAGCTAGCTGGCTAACAAACCAGTAAAAAGAAAACAGGAAATCAGAAAGACTCTCTCACTTTGAATGCTGTCAACCAATCAGGGTGAAAATGAAACTGGACAAAAGGATTTCAACTAACTGAAATGCCAACAAGCCTGAAATTGACTGTCCAATTTTCAAGATTCCAATATCTACTCCTCATAAATCACACAGAGAGATTGATCTATATACCTTTTAATTTTTTTTTCTTGGATTTACATTATATTCCTAATATCTTTGTTGAAGTATTCGTTTCTGTTCACATTCAGTAATTCACTCACATTCAATGGACTCATATTTCAGTTAACTTCAGAAAGCCTGATTAAATTGACTCTTTTTAAAACATCAATTCATTTGTTCTCAGAGATAAGTATCAACAAGAGAAGGGTCCTGTTTAAACTAACCATGTTATGATCCACTAAGAGGGCAGTGAATAAAGAAGGGAAATCAGTCCATCTGTCCTCACCCAGGAACTTTACAATCGGAATATCTGTCTGGATCTGTAATAATTTTGGTAACCTTGTAACATCCACAAGGAGGCGTTACAACCAATGCCACCACCTCAGCATGGAGCTGGCTATTGGGCTACTAAAGATGCAATTGAAGTGCCTGGATCAGTTCAGTTGGAGCCCTTCAATACCCATCTTGTAAGGATTTCAATTATAGTGGTGATCTGCTATGGCTCTCCATAACATGGCTCTCCAGTAGGGTGTGGACCTTGAAATTTATGAGGCCCAGGAGGGCACAGCTAAACAGGTGAGAAACAGGAACAGGTGGTGAAAGAGGAGGAGGAATGGGGTGATACAAAACAGAGAGGTGTCTTGCTACACAGTGGTCTCCAACTTCCCTCTGGGAAGAGTTGTCTTTGTCTTGCCTTATGGCCCATAGTTGGTTGGCACTGATGAAGAGAGAGTCTATTGTATCTTGGGTGCCATGGTTGGCAGCCTGTGACATCTTGCTTTCTTCCTGATTAGGCAGAAGGCTATGGCACAAACTGCAACTTCTTATTCTCTCAGGTCAGGTCAGCAGTGATGGCTGCCATTCCTCCTCACACTGGCTCTAAGTGGTTAGGGAACCCACCTCCAAGAGCTCATGCCTTTGAAATTATTAACTTTAATCAGTTGTTCATCGGAGACAGGTTTCAAACGCAAATCCAGATCCGGCTCATTTTGTGTTCATATGGGGCAAAATGTCAGCCTCGTTATCACCAAAGCTGCTTGGGGTAGTCCCTTGGCTCTGGTTAACACCTAAAGAGAACACCGACAAGAAGAAACTGCTTATTAACCTTGGTGACATTTGAGTGGGAGAGAAAGAGAATATTACAAATTCAAGTAAATACATTCATCAAATATCAGGAACATACACAAAAAAACTTTAGTTTTTCTTAGGGTATTATATTGTCAAAGTTTTGAGGAAGAGAATATACTTGTATTTCAAGTGTCAACAAAAATTTCCATTGTACTTTTGTGTTACTTAAATATATTAACATTGATGCAATTATTTACAAGTTCAGGAAAAATGTATTTGAATTTTCTGTTATCATTAAAAACAGTATTAAAGCTTAGCTGAGTTAGAGAATATTTTATCCAGAGAAAAGAAACTTCTCTGTTGGTCATGATATCTCTCACTAAGAACTTAAGATTCCCTTAAAGGTGCTCTCTGAAATTGCCAATAGCTCTAAACATTGAAGTGTAGTGCTAAAAGGAGTATAGTGGTGTTCCCTTAGTCTCATTCACAATCCCCAGTGTTGGAAATTATCTTGCAGAAGAGGTAAGGGTGAAAGTTAATGAGCGTCTGAAGAAAGGACAATGTCAATGTGAATGGCATTTGCCTGTTCCACAGATTCTGAGAGAGAGAAGTTCAGGACTGGAAGTTGTGGAATTAGGTTGAGGGTGATTTTTGTTTCAGTCATCCTTCCCCCAACCCAGCCAATAAATTTGGACATGAGGCACCTAAAATAAAGCAGCTTGTCAGCCCACTACCTTTTCGCCCAATGTTGTCCTACACTTGCATTACAGGGAAGTGGGTAAGTTGTCAGGCAGCTTGTCCATTCTAAGGCCTATTAGGCCCTTAAAAGGACAACTAACCTTGGGGTGTCACTCAACTTAGAGTCATAGTCATTGAGATGTACAGCACGGAAATAGATCCTTCGGTCCAAGTCATCCGTACCCGAAATTAATCTAGTCCCATTTGCCAGCACATAACCCATATCCCTCTAACCATTTCCTATTCATATACCCATCCAGATGCCTTTTAAATGTTGTAATTGTACTAGCATCCATCACTTCCTCTGGCAGCTCTTTCCATACATGCACCACCCTCTAGATAAAAAATTGCCCTTAGGTCCTTTTAAATTGCCCTTTTAAATTTTTCCGCTCTCACTCGAAACCTATGCCCTCTCGCTCTGGACTTCCCCACCCCAGGGAAAATACCTTGTCCGTTTACCCTATCCATGCTCCTCATGATGTTATAAACCTCTATAAGGCCTATTTTTTAGCTTGCAGGGGAAGACAGAGGCATAGCAAACAGCTGATGGCTTTTACTGCACATCCAGCCAGCATTGCTTAAAAATATCACAAGACATCCACAACGAAACTTCATTTTCTGTCACTTTTTAATCTTAAATATTTAAGATATAGAGAAATGTATTGACTTTGTTCACATTACTTGTGAACAGTGATGTACTTTTTTTGAGACTCCCAATTTAGTAATCATTGATTTTTGCATCAGTATTATGCTAAATTTCTTTATAACTGTATTATCTCTGCTAAATGTCATAAGTAAAATAATAAAAAAGTCTTATTATTCTTATTTCATCTGAATGGATTTTCTAAACTAAAAATAAGCATTATTATTTTTTGAAAATGTGGCTGTATTTGCTTCATAGAATCCTTCTCACGTTATGCAATTATACTGCTTTTTGGAGGTGTGTAATTATACTTGAAAGGTTGCGGTTCAAGAATTGTATGTAGATGCGTTCTGATATGGTTTTGTTGCCTTTCATGTAATAAATTAGTGACTGATTTTGTATAAGCACAACTAAAGCAGATGAGTCATTACCTAAACCTGTGAATCTTTTGAATTGACAATCCTTCTAGCTCCCAGCATGAAACCACAAAAGTTCCCTATTGTGAGCTTCGTTTTCAAGACAATATTCTCAAAACATTTCTCAAAGAGGATGAGTTGTAAAAGAGGTATTTGCTGTGTTTTACCCTGGAAAAAACAGATGCAGTAGTAGGAGGAAATTATTTCAGGCGAGACATGATATAAGTGATGAGGCTTTTACCCAGAGAAACAGCAGAAGCTCTAGTCACCTCTTTTAAGGATGATCCTCCAAACTAAGTGCACTTATCAAGGACCCATGACATACAGTCCCAATTCAAAATCATCAACTCTATTAAAAGTTGCATAGTAGCAACCATATACCTTCCCATCTTCCCAATGCTGATCTGGCATTCAGGGACTGTGACCTTTGAATGACAGATCCTAACTCCCTTCCCTTAGAACCCTTAAACAAGCCCATGTGGGTTTGCTGATCATGTCTCCACATACTTGTCAATGGGTTAATACCAGTGGCAGCAAGATAATACTCTTAAGTGGACATTCATTGACAGTAGAGCTGGCAGATCATCCACGTGACTTACTGCCACAGTCCTAATCAGTTGGAAGCAGATAGATAAGAGAGTTCCCATCTGCTACCCTCCTATTTGGTAAATACTTCCCAAACACCATCAAACTTGCCACAAGCAGCCGATAGTCAGAGATTTAGGTAATCGTTTTTTATATCTGCCCAGACCCTCAAATGCTGTACAAAAAAAAGTTCTTCAGATACTAGTCACCTGAAATAAAATTGAAAATGTTCAAGAGCTTATTCAAAGTGAACTGTCATCTGTTTTTCCAGGGTAAAACACAACAAATACCTCTTTCACAACTCATCCTCTTTGAGAAATGTTTTGAGAATATTGTCTTGGAAATGAAGCTCACAATAGGGAACTTTTGTGGTTTCATGCTGGGAGCTAGAAGGATTGTCATCAACCTGAAACATTGGTGACATTTGAACCTATCTCACTGTGTGTGAAACCTACAACAACAGTGAATTGCTGGCTTTTTACCCTGTCTAATGGCCCCACTTTTACTCTATTCCAGCTGTTGTGAAACTGTCAGAATAGGGAACAATGTTGGTTTAACATCCATCCACACTTCACTGCTCTCAACCCATTAATAAGTTAAGTTAAAGTTCCCCCTGTTAACTACTTCTGCCTGCACAAAGATTGCATGAGTGGTGAGTATTTCTGTTTCTGTTTTTATGCCACAAGTGATGTTTGTCACCAAAGTGATAAATACAATGGGGTTTATGCAAAAATATTTGGAAAGAAAGAGGAAAAGTGAGCAGTTAGAAGCATTCGAACTTGGAACATTTTTCAAAGGGTGCTTGAGAAACTGGGTAACAAATTAAGAAGCAAAAAGAGGGTTCTCTTACTATTCTTCACTAACCATGAATCATTCAGTAAATATCATTCAGAATCATTGGATAACAGAAGTGCCTGTTTGCAACAGGAGGCTCAGACATCTGCAGGAACATGAAATTGCACACAAGCATATGTACAAACAAAGACTAACAGTAGGCACCTTTACCATTAGTACCTCCTCCATCATTGAATAAGACCATGGCTGATCTGATTTTAACCACAACTGTACATTCCTGCACATCCCCAATAATCGTTCATCCTAATGGTAACCAAGAACTTTTACCTCTACCTTAAAATGTTTAAAGGTTCTGCATCCACTGTCTTTTGCAGAAGGGGATTCTGAATACAGTACCCCTTGAGAGATAAAAATCTTCATTTCTATTTTAAATGGGCATTCCTCTGAAGGGACAACTCCCTTCAGAGATACAGGCCTAAGATAATCCACTCATTCCAGATATTAATCTAGTAAGCCTTCCCTGAACTGCTTCCAAAGTAATTCACATCCTTCCGTGAGTATGGTGAACAGACTGTGCACAGTCCAGATGCAGTCTCACCAATGTCCTTTACACCAGAAGCATAATCTCAGTACTTTTGCGTTCAATTTCCCGTGTAATAAATCATAAAATTCTATTACTTTTCCTGATTTCTTGCTGTCCCTCCATGCTAAACCTCCATGATTCATGCACAGATGTGTACACGGATTTCTCTGCATCTTAGAGCTCTAGAACCTTTCATCAATTTGATAATATGCTTCGTTTTTGTTCTTTCCGTCAAAATGGACAAATTGAGATCTTACCACACCGTACACCATTTGCCAGATCTTTGCCCACTTAGTTAACCTACCTATGTCTATTTGTAGGTTCCTTATGCACTCTTCACAACTCACATTCCTCTCCATCTTTGTATCGTCTGCAAGTTTAGCTGCAATACCTTTGATCCCTTCACCCAAATCATTTATGTGAATTGTAAAGACTTGATGTACCAGCATCAACTCCTGTGGTACACCAGTTGTAACTTCCTGCCAGCCTGAAAATGACCCACTTATTCCTACTTACTACTTTCTATCCATGCACTACACCATGAACTTTTATTTTCCACAATAATGTCGCATCACATTGAATGCCTTCTGAAAATCTAAATACAATACATCCACTAATTCCCTTTATCTACAGCACAAGTTACATCTTCAAGAAACTCAAACACATTAGTTAAAGATAATTATGCCTTGACAAAACCTTATTTGCTTTACTGAATTACCTTGAAAGTATCCAAGTGCTTTGTTAAAGCATCTTTAATAATGATTTGAATATTTTTCCTAGAATAGATGTTAAGCTAACTGGTCTGTAGTTTCCTGTTTTCTGCCCCAATTTATTTTTGAATAAAAGAGATACATTAGCAATTTTCCAATCTAAAGGACTCTTCCCCGAATCTAATGAAACTTGAAAAGTTAAAAGCAACATGTCAACCAGTTCACTGACTATTTCTTTTAAGGCCTCAGGATTAAATTTATCATGATCTGGGGACTTGTCAATTCACAGTTTCAACAACTTACTCAGTAGTACATCCTCGGTAACTTCAATTTTCTAGAGTCCCTCCCTCCCTTTCAATTCCTGATTTACAGTTATTTCTGGGATGCAATTTGTATCATCTCTAATGAAGACCAGCACAAAAATATCTGTTCAATTCATCTGCCATTTCTTTATCCAGCATTACTAATTCCCCAGACTTATTTTTTAAAAGAATGAATACTTTGTTTACTCTTGTCTTTTTTTAAAATATCTAAAGAAACCTTTATATTTTGGCTAACTTTCTCTTGTACTCTAATTTTTCCCTCTTTATTTATTTTTTAGTAATGCTTTGCTTTTTTTTAATATTTCATTGAATCTTCTGGTCTTCCACCTATCATTGGAGAATTATATGTATTTTCTTTGCATTTGATACTATCTTTGATATAATTAGTTGACCACAGGACTGAACCGTACCTCAAAATTTTTCTTATTTGTTCAAATGTATCTACTTTGTTCTTTCTGGAATAAGACTTAAGTGTTTGCCAAAGGACTCCAAAAATGCACAATAAGCTGACTCATGAGTGAGGTGTATTGTTCCTCCCCCAGAAAGAGGAATCTGCCTATTCCCATAATTTCCTTTGTCAATGTACACTGTTGATTGTAAAATATAAATTCATCCCAAACTTTAGGATCCAACACAAACCTGTTCATAAAACACCCAGTTGGAACCCACATCCATCACCACAACAGGCCTGCATGGAATGGTAGATCTTAACTGAGGTCCTTCAATCTTGACCTTCCATTTTGGAACTCCTTCTTCCTTCTTGTTATACCAGCGATCTTGTGGGAGGCAAATGGGGGCCATTTTACAAACTTCTTTATAAGGTCAAGAGTCTATATAAGTAAACATGTAATTTTGGGAGTTCCTGTAAAGGAAGGAAGAATTCAAATTCACGGACCATTGGGATCAGTTATGTCAAAGGAGTGATTACTATAGAATGGACAGGTTTCACTTTAATAGGACCAGGACTAGCATACTCCCTAGAAAAATGGCTTGTCCTGCTAGAGGGTACCTAAGTAAACATGACAAGGGTTGGCGGGAGGGGAATACAAACCAAAACAACCTTTATTACATTTCCATTAAGTGATGGCATGGTGGCACAGTGGTTAGCACTGCTGCCTCACAGGGCCAGAGACCAGGGTTCAATTCCTGCCTCAAGCAACTGTCTGTGTGGAGTTTGCACATTCTCCCCATATCTGTGCGGGTTTCCTCCAGGTGCTCTGGTTTTCTCCCACAGTCCAAAAATGTGCAGTTTAGGTGAACTGGCCATGTTAAATTGCCCATAGCGTTAGGTGAAGGGGTAAATTTAGGAGAATGGGTCTGGATGGGTTGCTCTTCAGAGGGTCAGTGTGGACTTGTTGGGCTGAAGGGCCTGTTTCCACACTGTAAGTAATCTAATCTATCATCAGATGCTTACAGCTGGGTTATTGATTGATTTCGACTTGTAATAGCTGAGACTTTAGAAATAGTTGGAGGTTTGTAATCCTGTCTGAAATTGGTGATGTCCACTGGGAATGGTGAAGATGGTTCAGACGTCAAGGCTTCTGCTCAGATGCTCTTGGTCTACAGATTGCCAGGTGGAATAAACAGAGCTGGCCAGTGAAGGCAAGGTGCTTGAAGAGAGAGAGAAGCAGCTTTGGCAGAAGGCCAGATCCATCCAGGATTTTCAGGAAGTATTTTTGATACCTCACCTAGGCCAGAAATAGTGTGTGCGTCCCACCACCATCTCCTTAAGGAGCTTCTGAATGAAACCCATCATCTGTTGCAAGCATACTCAGGGTAGGGAGAGGATAGCACTGCCAACAAATGTAAAAGACACCATGACTATGAACTTCTTTATGTCAGGCTCCTTCCAAGCTGGAGCAGGTGGCATCTTGAGCATCTCACAGTTTGTCATTCACAGTTGTACACTGCATGCAAAGAGATGGGAGGATATTACATTCTTTGTTTCTATGAAAGAGGAGCATAAGGCTCCAAACAGGTTTGTAGATTCCCAATGCTGCAGTGTTATACTGACATTACACATGTGAGTTGGTTGGTGTTGCTCATAAAATAATGAGTGTAGTACAATTGTAAAGGATTCCTTTCTCTCAATGTCCAGCCTGCATGTGACCATACTCAATGCATCACAGAGGTTAATGCCTGGACAGTATCCCTCCTCTCTCTCTCTCTCTCTGTCTCTGTCTCTGATAAATCCCTAAAGTAATGAAACATTTGCCAAAGTACAGTCCATGGCATGAACTTAACCACGGAGACATTGAATTAAGGAAGCTGTTGTGTTATAGCAACCATGTGATTCTGGCTGACCAGGAAGCCCTCTCATTCATAGAACTTCAGGTAGACATGTCAAAAGGATTTGCAAGTCGCTAATCAACTTGTTTTACTATATTATGAACATACTTGCCATGCCCATCAAGCCCCAGAGTAGAACTTGAATCTGAAACTTTCTGGCTCAGAGTTTGGGAGTTTACTGCACTACAATAAGTCCTCCAAGACTGTATTATGATGCTATTATTTTCCAATGGTCCACTATGTTGTCTGAATTAGGGCTACCACAGAAACCCAGAGTCTGTCTACTGAAAAACAAGGGCCAGTTGATTACTCATTGGCACAACCAGAACATGAGGAGCATAAACAGAAAGAGCAGGAAGAGAGAAAGCATTTCTTTTCTGGATGGTCTGACCATGAACAACATATTAATGAAGGCTGCTTGTTATAAACATTTATGCAAGCTACCTGCTGTTTGTCCTGGAGGAATGGGTGATTGTTGATTACATATGGTGATCCCCTCATATTTTGCACCTTGAGCTGTAAGTCAGCATAGGTCATTCTTTGCAAGGAGGAGGGAAGGTTTTGGGAAAAAAATGTCATTTTAAACATCCCCACCCCCTCAGAAAGTACAAGAAGCGACACTGGAATTTGGCAAATATCAACAATATCAAGTGGTGATGCAACTGAATACCTATTTGACCAACTATGACAGGAAAGAGAAAAAAACAATAGGGGAATTTTTGTTCATTTTCAGTCCTAGCAATAGCTAAGCGTTCCTCACATAGAAAGAAGTCTACTCTCAAGATGTACAGGCAATGGTTCAACTTCAGAGAGGGCGGGAACTATTTTACTAAAAGCTTGCTTCTCTACACTGAATGCAGAGCACAACACTAGTGTTGACCTATGAGGTCAACCTCAGCTTCCCAGGGTGTGGGTGTATTGTGACGTTATCAGCGCTGGGGTCCCCTATGAGTTAACCAGCACAGAAAATCCCACAGGGGTGTTACTGTGGCCTTTTAATTAGTAGAAGTGACATATTACAACTTGGCTCGGTGTGTTCATATGAACTTAATTTGTTGGCATTTACATTTACCTTCTTTCTGTATCACCCTTGCTCGGTATGTGCACACATCACATGTCAACGCCCACACACAAAGAAAACTGAAGCAGAAATAATCCCACACTGAGATTGAGTTTTAAACCCACTTTAATGCAATCTGCATATCAAGATCTTCCACTGTTTGTGAAATGTTCCATGTTGTTTAGAACAATGTAATTTTAACTTCCAAGGGTCATTATACTGAAATAAAACGTAGGGGGTTGTGGGGGTGGAGAGATCAGAATTATCAATGGCCAAATCAGAACAAACTGGAAAATTGGACTCATATCCATGTCATTTGGCATTTTCCACCTTTGCAACTTAAGCTTAAATAGAGCACTTTTGTGCATAGCAGCAGTTACTTCATTTAAATATTGTAATATATTTAATTTAAGCATAAGGTGACTTTCTTCCCATTGAGGACAGGAATATTTGGGACACACTGTTCATCCACCTGGAGGGAAATTCCATGTGGATTGGAGGTTTAAATGGTGACCACAGCCTTTATAGCTAATTTGTATTTTCAATCATGCAGTCTGTTCTCAGCTTGTTTTTGTGACTAGAATTGTCATTCATTTTAAATGTTGTTGTAGAATTTGTTGCCGTAACAATAGACTCACATGCTGGAGTCTATTGTAGCTATACTGGCACATTGTGTTTTTGTAGCACCCAAAATAGCCGAACATTGACTACTAACTCATTAGAACACATTTACAAGATGTCAATAAAACCAGAAAAACTGAAAAGGAAACATCAAGTCGCAATTCCACCTTATAGGAATATTTGGGAGTTCAGCTACATCAAATCAATTATATGCAAATTGTGGAGTCCTGTAATAATTGAGAACTGAAGTTAAAAGTTAAAAAAAAGAGGGATTGCTTTTAAACTGTTGCTCTGTATTCAGACACAGTGTGTAATCCCTGATTTAAAACTAAATTAATTAATTTTAACAACCCCTCTGTCCTTCCTCATTCCACCCAACCCCATACCATTGACATTCACAAAAACACAAAACACTTGAAAAGGTATTTACATCCATTGAATGATGATGTATCTGTTCTATGTGCTTGTGAATACTGTAGTATTTTTATCACTAATGTCTTGTTAATGGAGGAATGGGCTCCTCTTGGTATCAAACGGTTCATGATATCATATGTTTGGTATTGCTCCCAAAGATGGCATTTTAAGCAACTGAGATCTTTGGGATGTTTGGTAGGTAAAACAACCATTACTAGAGTATGAAAATGGTAAGTAAAAGAATAGGACATTGCTTTCAAAATGTAGAATAAATTTATCTTTGGCATGCATTTCACTTGGATCAGGTAAATAATAATTAAAGCAGAAAACATTAAAGCATGTAAATAAATATGGATCAGAGAAACATTTTGGGGTTTGCATAATATTTTCTGATTTAATATTCACAGCATTAATTTTATGGTATGACTGAGAGTGTGGTTATTATCTCACTGAATTATTAAATCATGCATATGCACTGTTTGTATTAATGGACATGCTATTGTAACATACACTGCAAATTATAGAAGAAATCATTATTGGAATGGTCAATAGAACTACAATTAATAAGTCACTAGGCCCAGATCATTTTCACTTGAGAGTTCAGCCAGATATTCATGTTGGAATGGTGGAAGTACTTATCCTATTTTACTGGAATAGGAATTGTATTAATGGAGGAAGATGATGTGTGTTATGCCCTTGTTCAAAACATGAGTTGTTTAGGTAGCTATGGATAATTTAGCTTCACATTTGTCAATTGTTGTGAACACCTAGAAAGTTCTCAGCTCTTTATAGACTGGCAAAATAGCTATGTTCAACTACTTTCATCAACTTATTATATTTCAGTATATAAGCAGAGGAAAAGCTCTATACCTGCCTTATACTTGACATTAAAAAAAATCAAAAAAAAGGACTTCTTGCAGATTACATAGTCTTCAAGGTAAAGTGGCAACATACATTAAATAAAAATAAACTTGCATTTAGTAAACATTAACATAGTAAAATACTAAAAAACTCTTCACGGACAGCTAATCAACATAATAAGGCTGAGAAAAATATAGTGGGTAGGGTGATCTTGGTCACAGAATTTGACGAGGAAAGAGAGCTAGTGATGTGCAGAAGTTTACAAAGGGATTTCCAATGCATTGGGCTTAAGCAAGTAATTGAAACCATATGATGGGGGAGCAAGAAGGGTGAAACAGAAGTAGTTAGAGGAATGAAGAGTTTATATAAGATTGCTTTTGCATAAGGTAATATTCTGAAGGGGTTAATGTTTGTTACATTGGCTCCACCCATTTTTCTGATGTCATATGCAGTGTGTGGGTGGAAACAAGGACTTCTATTTTCACTTTCTAATGGAGCAGATGTAACTGCCCCAGTTCCCTGAGGTTCTGTTAATATATCTGATCAAATGTAATTCTACTTATTGCCATTATGTAGTAAACTGTCTTGTTATCCATAATCAATTTCTCTTATGTAGGTACTATAAGGTGATATATCCTGTATGGGTTAAAAACAAGGGTTGCAGATGCTGGAAACCAGAGTCTAGACTGGAGTGGTGCTGAAAAAGCACAGCAGTTCATCATCATCTGAGGAGCAGGAAAATCGATGTTTTGGGCAAAAGTCCTTCACCAGGAATAGAGGCAGAGTGCCTGCAGGGTGGAGATATAAATGAGAAGAGAGTGAGGGTCGGGAGAAAGTAGCATAGAGTACAATATGTGAGTGGGGGTGGGGATGGAGCTGATAGATTAGATTAGATTACTTACAGTGTGGAAACAGGCCCTTCGGCCCAACAAGTCCACACCAACCCGCCAAAGCGCAACCCACCAATACCCCTACATTTACCCCTTACCTAACACTACGGGCAATTTAGCATGGCCAATTCACCTGACCCGCACATCTTTGGACTGTGGGAGGAAACCGGAGCACCCGGAGGAAACCCAAGCAGACACAGGGAGAACGTGCAAACTCCACACAGTCAGTCGCCTGAGTCGGGAATTGAACCTGGGTCTCAGGCGCTGTGAGGCAGCAGTGCTAACCACTGTGCCACCGTGCCGCCCATATATAACACAGGAGAGAAACAGGGAGGAATAGGTCAGGGAGGAGGGTGAGGGAAGGTAGCAAAGAGTGCAATGGGTGAATTGGGGTGGGGGTGAAGGTGATAGGTCAGAGAGGAGGGTGGAGTGGATAGATGGAAAGGAAGATAGGCAGATAGGACAAGTCGTGGGGACAGTGCTGAGCTGGAAGATTGGAGCTGGGGTGAGGTGAGGGAAGGGGAAATGAGGAAACTGTTGAAGCCCACATTGATGTCCTGGGGTTGAAGTGTTCCGAAGCGGAAGATGAGGCATTCTTCCTCCAAGCGTCTGGTGGTGAGGGAGCGGCAGTGAAGGAGGCCCAGGACCTCCATGTCCTCGGCTGAGTGGGAGGGGGAGTTGAAATGTTGGGCCACAGGGCAGTGGGGTTGATTGATATGGGTGTCCCAGAGATGCTCTCTAAAGTGCTCTGCTAGGAGGCATCCAGTCTCCCCAATGTAGAGGAGATTGCATCGGGCGCAACGGATACAATAAATGATACTGGTGGATGTGCAAGTAAAACTTTGATGGATGTGGAAGGTTCCTTTGGGGCCTTGGATGGATGTGAGGGAGGAGGTGTGGGTGCAGGTTTTGCAATTCCTGTGGTGGCAGGGGAAGGTGCCAGGATGGGAGGGTGGGCTGTTGGGGGCGTGGACCTGACCAAGTAGTCACAGAGGGAATGGTCTTTGCGGAAGGTGAAAAGGGGTGGGGAGGGAAATATATCTCTGGTAGTGGGGTCCGTTTGGAAGTGGCAGAAATGTCGGATGATTTGGTTTATGCAAAGGTTGGTAGGGTGGAAGGTGAGCACCAGGGGGTTCTGTCCTTGTTACGGTTGGAGGGGTGGTGTCTGAGGGCAGAGGCGTGGGATGTGGACGAGATGCGTTAGAGGGCACCTTTAACCATGTGGGAAGGGAAATTGCAGTCTCTAAAGAAGGGGGCCATCTGGTGTGTTCTGTGGTGGAACTGGTCCTCCTGGGAGCAGATACGACAGAGGCGGAGGAATTGGGAATACGGGATGGCATTTTTGCAGGAGGTAGGGTGGGAAGAGGTGTAATCCAGGTAGCTGTGCGAGTCGGTGGGTTTGTAAAAAATGTCAGTGTCAAGTCGGTTGTCATTAATGGAGATGGAGAGGTCCAGGCAGGGGAGGGAGGTGTCAGAGATGGTCCACTTAAATTCAAGGTCAGGGTGGAATGTGTTGGTGAAGTTGATGAATTGCTCAACCTCCTTGCGGGAGCATGAGGTGGCGCCAATGCAGTCATCAATGTGGCGGAGGAAGAGGTGGGGAGTGGTGCAGGTGTAACTACAGAAGATGGACTGTTCTCCATCTTCTACATAGCCAATGAAGAGACAGGCATAGCTGGGGCCCATACGGGTGCCCATGGCTACCCCTTTGGTCTGGAGGAAGTGGGAGCATTCGAAGGAGAAATTGTTGAAGGTGAGGACCAGTTCAGCCAAACGAATGAGAGTGTCGGTGGAAGGGTACTGTTGGGGACGTCGGGAGAGGAAGAAACAGAGGGCTTGGAGTCCCTGGTCATGGCAGATGGAGGTGTAGAGGGATTGGATATCCATGGTGAAGATGAGGTGTTGGGGGCCGGGGAAACAGAAGTCTTGGAGGAGGCGGAGAGCGTGGGTGGTATATCCTGTACCACTAATTGCTAGATATGGCCAAGACAAAGATAAGACAGGGGAGGAGAAGTGGCAATGAACTACCTCAAACAAGCCTTCCACAGTATCATGATCTGGCAGGTGGTAAATGCCTCAAGATGACCACAGTAATCATCTGGCAAAATACCACAGTGCATGGCTGGTGAAGATGACAAAGAAAGGGATAAGAATGTGAAAAGATTTAAACACAACATCCAGAATTTTAAGTTAAATGCATTGGACCCATAGGCCAGCAAGGAAAAGGATAAAGATGTTTGGGATTTGATGTTAAACTTGGATCTGATTCAGACAGTGGAGTTTTGGATAAGTTGTGCCACATGAAGACTGTAGGATGAGAAACTGGCTGTGTGTATACAGGAATAGTTGAGTCTGGAGGTGTAAAGGTATGGGATCAGCAGCATTTGGGCTTGAAATGGAGTGTAGACAGGTTATAGACATCAAAGCAGGGTGCCTTTGATGAAGGGGATATGGAATTAGTATCTAATCCTGGGTAGAAGTGGCTGCCAAAGGTGGAAACAGTTGAATTCAGACTGATGTGTGACCAGTGAGGAGGGTGAAGTTGGTGACAACAATATACAGTTCAGGATAGGGGCTGAAGACAATTATTTTGATTTTCTTAATGTTTAACAGGAAGAAATAGTAGGTTATCCAAGACTGGAGGCTGTAGAAGCCAAAATCAAGAACTTTAAATGGGCAAAAATTAGCTCTCATGCACAGTGGTTAAGTTTTAAATTAGGAAGATATAGATATCCCACATTCGAAAGGCCTGCCTAGGTATCTACACAGTGATGACTTCAAAATGGACACGAGGAGAAATCACTTAAAATGTCACCGCTGATGTGGAATTGAAAATCAGAAAATTTGTATGTTGCCAATGCAAGATTTGGGAATACCCCGACATAGAGTCATAGAATCATGGAATTATATAGCATGAAAATAGACATACGATCCAACCAGTCCATGCTGAACAAAATCCCAAACAATCTAGTCCTATCTGCCTACGTCTGGCCCATATTCCTCCAAATCTTTCCTGTTCATGTACTTATCCAAATGTATTTTAAGTGTTGCAATTGTACACACACTCACCACTTCCTCAAGAAGTTCATTCCACACGCAAACCACTCTCTATGTAAAATATTTGCCCCTTAATATATTTCTAAAATATTTCTCCTCTCACCTTAAAAATGTGCCCCCCAGTCTTCAAATCTCCCATCCGAGGGAAAAGACAACTACCATTAAATTTATCTCTATCCCTCATGATTTTATAAACTTCTATAAGAGTAAATAATATTCTGAATTGTATATGACAGTTAATTGAATGTGAATCCTTCTATCATTGGGTCAAAGTCCTGAAACCTTCCAGATAACTGTGTGTGAAGCTGCAGTGGTCAAGGAGATAGCTGTCACTACCACTTTCTCAGTGGCAACCATGGATAGACAATAACGCTAGCAATGGTCATTTCCACAAAATTATCATCCCCATGATAGCAGGTTTGTGAAACCTGTCCTATATTGCTTAGAAAATAAAAAAAACCTGGTTGAGTTTCACTTTTAGAGTTCACGTCTTCTTTAACCACCACCATCCACAGGAAATATTACATCACATGACAGGAAGAGGGCACGTTGCTATTCTTCATGTTATTATTTGTGTGAAAAATGTCTTGTGGATGTAGTTAAATTAGTAAAAGAAATGTTTTGTCAGTGTATGATTGAATAAGTGATAAGGTGGTGTTTTTACTGCCACTTACATAGCTGCATAGTTTGTTTTTAAACCAATAGCAAGGATGTTGCCAAATATGAAAAACTGCCTCTTTAATTAGTTTCCTTCATTTGAAGTTAAATGCTGTGTACTACAACATCTACCTTAATTCAGGGACTGTTCATTGGTGAAGGTATACTTGAAGCATTAACAGATTTCAGACCAGTAATTCAGTATTCATGGAAACTCCTAATGGTAGACTCCAGAATCCACAAGTGAAATCTTGCCAATTTTTGGCTCAGTGTGAGTCTCATTGAGTTCAGTGGTGTGATTTTCATCACAAAGTTTGGTGGGTTTTCTCACCGTGTCTGACTAAATTGCCATTTTAATTGCCATTTGAGCCTTTTTGGTGAGCATCAGGCCAGGTTTCCACCCAGTCTTACCATGTGTCATTCCCAGAGCAACACGCCGCTCACTGAAGATCCCAGGATTGACCGGCATCCCTGACACCTGTCTATATCTAAAAGGTCATTGTACACCCCTGTCAAGCACTGAAAGATTGAAGTTGTCCTGCTCGGTTCCTGACATTTGCCCAGACTTGGAGAAAATCCCCAACCTACTTTACAAATATAATCCTGGGCGAGGAGGTTCACAGATAGGACTACCTTCTTCCCCAGGAGTAGCAGTGAAGGCATGACACAAGACCTCGCCAGCTTTGTTTGAGGTTGTCACCCTGGTCAGTGCAGAATGAATTGTTACGCCAGCGTTTGCACCGCATTTCTCTGATACATCACTTCCACTCCATTTCTGTTACTGCACCTACCTCTCATCAAGTTCATACACTATCACTCTCACTTGTGCAAGCAACATCATTCCCACTCACACACCCCAAACTACAACACCGCTAACTCTGCATGTCCTCTGTGCTGCCTGCTGACTCACTTGGGAAATATTCCCAACTGTACCAACAGTAATAGCAGTTATAACAGTGTTCTGTTATAACTACCTTTCTCTCATTCTAGGAGCAAAACAAATCACAATAAAACATAAAGAATCTGCCCCTCATTTGGCATCCCACTCCTCAGGAGGTGAGATCCTTTCCTTGACTACTCCACTCAGGCCCTGGACCAGTATCGAAGACTGGCCCTGACTCACTGTGCCAGGATCTCCTGAGTGCAAGTTATTCCCCTTGATTGGACTGAGGTATGTTTACAACCATGGAAAACCTGATTTTGTGCAATGCCACAGCAAAACATTAGTAATATGATCCAGCAGTATCTATGACGGAGGAGGCAAAGCATGGGAAAGAAATGCAAGTCAAGGATCCAGATAGGTTCAGAGTTAATGAGTGCTATGACAGTGAGTGAAGAGGCCAGAGATGCATAGTCTAGTCCATGAGATGGGAATGTGTCCCTGACTGCACATTTCCTTGTAACAGTGTTACAATGATAGGTGCCGGTACACTACCTAAGCTGCAGTATTGAAGTGCTGAAGTGTCACCTAAGAGGATCAAAGATGTGCCATGAGGATTCCTTGAGACTGACACATGTTGAATGTCATTGTCTGTGGATGTGGGGTACCTGTGATCAATGTCCCTATTGGGTGCCTGAGATGTCATGCCTGGAGTCCAACATCAGTATCTTTAGGAGCAAATGGCAATTTGAATTTGTTAAGAACGTGCTCTGGTTTCCGTGTCAAGTTTTCCAGACAGCTGGTTTGTGTGGCTATATAATTTGAAAAAATCGCAAGCTGCACTGAGTTGGACTGTCCGCAAGCAATAAAGGGTATCAATTGGGAACTCACTGCGCCCTGGCAAGAATCTCACTATGTCAATTGGGCAAGCAGGGAAGTTGCAGCAAGATGGTCTTGACACAGAGAAGACTTACATAGCTTGATTCTACCTTTCATCCATCCATGGCCCATGTTGCTCAGAGATGGATTCTTCTGTAAGAAATATTGGCAGTAAATACAGCAATGTTGTGGCTTCCAAAATGATCAATATTCACTTGCAGTGACAGTCAGCATGTAGCAGTAATGTGAATATTATCTTCAGATATATTGTCAATATATCAAGCCAACTACTCAACTCACTTGTATAAGCTAGTGTTGTGATTCGCTGATTGCACAGATGAAAGACAGATGTTAATGTTGTCATTCTGAGGCTGTACTTTGTACTACAATGCACTGTTACAATTCCCAAAGAGACTGAAAACATTTTAGAATGGAATTTCAACTTTGAGTAACTGACAGTTTGGAAGGCACTGTTTGGAATTTTGTATGTCCTTAAGGAATATCACCAACTTTTACAGATGGACCATAGAAAGCATGTCTGGATGCATCACAGCTTGGCACAGCAACTGCTCTGCTCAGGACTGTAAGAAACTACAGAGAGTTGCGAATACAGCCCAGTTTATCACACAAGCCAACTTTCCATGCATTGACTCCACCTACACTTCTGGCTGCCTTTGAAAGGTAGCTAACATCATCAAAGACTCCTCCCACTGCTTTTATAATCTCTTCCAACCTCTTCTGTATGACACAAAAGCTTAAACATATAGAACAAAAGGTTCAAGAACAACTTTGTCCCGCTGTTATTAGACTGCTGAATGGACCTAGGAGAAAGTGAGGACTGCAGATTACCTTCTTCCAACCCCATCCCCACCACACACCCCATTTATCTCTCAGCCCCCTTGCTCCTCCACATTCCTGACGAAGGGCTGATACCCAAAACATTGACTCTCCTGCTCCTTGGATGCTGCCTGACCTGCTATGCTTTTCCATCACCATACTTTTTCACTGCTGAATGGACCTCTCACATTTAAAATCTAATGTTGATTTTGCTTTTTGTGCACCTTCTTTGCAGGCATATTTTGTATTCCTTGCTCTGTTCAATCATCCTGTCATCTTTGTATGGTATGATCTGCCTGTACTGCATGCAAAAACTTCTGGCTGTACCTAGGTCAATGTGACAAAATTACATCAGATGAAAAGTCTCGGCATTTTTCATGAATTTTTGCAGTGCATCTTGTACATAATGCTGCTCCTGAGCATCAGTGGTGGAGGGAGTGAATGTTTGTGAATGTGGCACCAATCAAGTGGGCTGCTTTGTTCTGGATGGTGTCAAGCTTCTTGAGTGTTGTTGGAGCTGCACCCATCAGGCGAGTGAGGAATATTCTGTCACACTCTTAGAGTCATAGAGGCACAGAGATGTACAGCACAGAAACAGACCATTTGGTCCAACTCATCCATGACAACCAGATATCCTAACCTAATCTAGCCCCATTTGCCAACACTTGACCCATATCGCTCTAAACCCTTCCTATTCATATATCCATCCAGATGCCTTTTAAATGCTGTAATTGTACCAGCCTCCACCACTTCCTCTGGCAGCTTATTCCATACACTCACCACCCTCTGTGTGAAAACGTTGCCCCTCAGATCCCCTTTATATCTTTCCCCTCTCACCCTAAACCTATGCCCTCTAGTTCTGGACTCCCCCACCCCTGGAAAAGGACCTTGTCTATTTACCGTATCCATGCACTTCATAGTACTGTAAGTTCTTGGCTTGTACCTTGTTGATTGTGGACAATCTTTGGGCTTTGGGTTACCATGAGTTGAGTTACTTGTCACGGTATTCCCAGCCTCGGACTTGCTCTTGTAGACATTGTGTTTAAAAAAAATGAGTCTAGTTGACTTTCTGATTGATGGTAACCCCCAAGACATTGACAGTGGGGGCTTCAGTGATGGTAACACTATTGAAGGTCAAGAGGCACTGGTTATATTGCATCTCCAATGGAGATTGTTATTGCCTGGCATTTGTGTGGCATGCAAGTTACTTGTCACTTGTCAGCCCAAGTCTGCATATTGTCTGTATCTTATTAGATTTAAACATTTAATAGTATTTGAGGTGTTGCAAAATGGTGCTGAACATTATGCAATCATCGACAGACATCCCAACTTCTGATCTTACGATGGAGAGAAAATCATTGATGAAGCAATTAAAGATGTTTAAGGAACATCTGAGGAACTCCTGCTGAGATGTCCTTGTGCTGAGATGACAACCACAACAATCTTCCTACGTGCCAAGTATGAGTCCAAGTAGATGAAAGTTTCTCCCTGGTTCCCATTGATTTCAGCTTCCTTGATGCCACACTCAAAATGACCTTTTCTGTCAAGGGCTGCCAGTCTCACCTCATCTCTGGAATTCAATGCCTAATTGCAATTGGTGCACAGATTTGAGGATCTTTCAGTTTGCTTGGACGGTAATGAGGGCTGCAGGGTGGATCAGCTAATTAACCATGGCACTGTGGTCCACAACACCATTAAGATAGGAGGAGCAAAAGGGAATGGATAGGTCCTGGGCAACAGCATATTGAAACTGTTCTCCATGGCAAAGACCACATCCAGCCAGTCCCAGAATTTGAGAGCTCTGCTCATAACTGAAAACTTGCAGTGGGATGATTGATCAATCATCATAGTTCATGCAGGTACCAGTGACACAGGCAGGACAGAAAAGAGATTCTGCCTAGTGTTAGGTAGGATTAACACTCGGGCAAATGTAAGATGGATGTAACACTAAAATGTTAGATAGAAATAGCTCTCAGGCTGAGGTGCCCAGGAGGCCCCAGAGGGGGAAACAGACACGAGGTCTGAGGGAGATAACTGAACCAGTGGAAAAGTACTGAAGGAGCAGTAAAACTTGGGAAAACAGAACAAAGGGGGCCATCTGGCACATAACAAGTTGAGCTAGCTGATAGCCAAATACGGCATGGTCAAACACTGATAAGAGACTGGGGCCAATGACAAACTGTAAAAACCGTTCATTACCAAATAAGGGAACGGTGCAGGGATAAGGGGGGTATAAGAATAAACAACTTAGAACAAAGGGGTCAGAACGCCTTCTCCAGCTGGACAAATGTCTAGCTGTAACCGATTCTCTCTCGAATAAAGCAGTCTGTTTCTTAGAATCTGACCCGGTGTCTCATTCCTCCGAAAACGAACACGGGGACGGTAGAACCGTCTCAACACTAGTCAGCATGAAGAGCTAGGTAGCAAACTAAACGGCAGAACCCCAAAAATGGATTAATGCTGAAACCATGAGTAAATTGAGAGGGAAACATCAGGATAAAGAAATGGATGTCTGGCCCAAAGTGTGGGAGGAATTAGGTTCCAAATTCATGAAGGAGCAAGTGAGGATTGCAGATGCTGAAGATCAGAGCTGAAAATGTGTTGCTGGAAAAGCGCAGCAAGTCAGGCAGCATCCAAGGAGCAGGAGAATCGACGTTTCAGGCTCATGCTCGAAACATCGATTCTCCTGCTCCTTCGATGCTGCCTGACCTGCTGCGCTTTTCCAGCAACACATTTTCAGCTCCAAATTCATGAAACAATGCATTAAAATAGAAAATGATGAACAGACCATGACAGGAAGAGATAAAGCATATAAATGAATAAATCAAAAGATTGAGCTGGGGAATAAAGCTTGTGAAAATAATAAAAGGATAAAACAAACACTCTCCGAATGCATGTAGCATTCAGTACAAAACAGATGGACTGAGAGGACAAATAGAAAGAAATGATTATGATCTAATAGCCATTACAGAGACATGGCCATACTGTGACATATATTGGGACGTAATATTGAAGGGTTCAAGATATTCACATTGAACATGAAGTTCAGCACAGCAACAGGCCCTTTGGCCCACAACATCTGTGCCAACCATAATGTTATTCTAAAGCAATCCCATGCCCCAGTACATGATCCACATCTCTCTATTCCCTGCTTGTTCATGTGTCTGTCTAAACGCCTTTTAAACATTAATATCCATATTTGCTTCTACCACACCCCCTGACAGCATGTTCTGCACACATAACCCTTCTGTGTGTAAAAACAAATTGCCTTGCTTGTTTCCTTTAAACTTTTTAAATGAGTTACAATGAGGAGCCACCAGACTTGAAATGTTAGCTCAAGGTTATTCAGGGCCCCTTTTAGCCCTCCTAATTCCTGTTCCTTCCAGTCTCTCCTGCTTCCTTTATATTCTTCAAGGGCCTTGATTGATTTCAGTTCCCTAAACCTCACATATGCTTCCTTTTAACTTTGACCAAACTTTCAATATCTCTTGCAATCCAGGCTTCCCAAATCTTGCCATTCTTATCTTTCATCTTCACAGGAACGTGCCGGTCCTGAAGTCTCTCAGCTGGCCTTTAAAAAATGCTCACATGTTAGTTGCAGATTTATCCACAAGCAGCTACACCCCCCCCCACCCCCACCCCTGCATTTTAATTTCCCCAGTTTCTATCTCATAATTGTTGTAATTACATTTCCCCCAGTTTAATCCTTTCACCTGAGGAGTAGTGTTATCCGTATCCATAATTACCTTTAAACTTATGGAATTGTGATCACTGTTCCCAAAATGCTCCCCCATAGAAACCTCAATCACATGGCTAGGTTCATTCCCCAACACAAGGTCATGTACAGAACCCTACATATTGTTCCAAAAATCCCTCCTCGATGCACGTAACAAATTCTGCCCCTCTAAGCCCACCTGCACTAAGGTAGTACCAGTCAGTATAAAATCACTCACTACAACAAGCTTATTGTCTTTACATCTTTCCGTGATCTGTCCAAATATCTGTTCCTCTACCTCCTGCTGGCTATTGGGATGCTGATAGTATAATCCCATGATAACGATTGCACCTTTCTTTTTCCTAAAATCAACCTATATGACCTCTCTGGATCTGCCCTCCAAGGTGTTCTGTATTAGTGCAGCTGTGACATTCTCCTTAATCAGTAAAGCAACTCCCTCAGCTCTTTTACATCCCCTTCTATCATGTCTGAAACCTTTAAATCCTGGAACATTTAACTGCCAAGCCTGCCGTTCTCTCACCCAAATTTCTGTAATGGCTACAGCATCATAGTGTTGTGTACTGAACCATAGCACTGCCCAACCTGCCTAAACTTATCATACTTCTTGCGCTAAAATAAATGCTGCTCAGACTCTGAGTCCTGCCATGTTCTTTAACCTGGCCCTGTTTATTTTTTCTATCAGACTTAGTTGACTTAACATTTACTTCTCCTCAATCACTCTACTTGGTGACCTACTTTTCCGCTTCCCTGCACTGTCACATGAGTTTAAACCCTCTCAAATGGCACTCGTAAACTTCCCTGCCATGATATTCACGACCTTCCAGTTTAGATGAAACCTGTCCTTCTTTTATAGGTCCCTTCTGCCTGAAAGGAATCCCAATGATCCAGATGTCTGGGTAATCCAAGATGGAGGACAGGAAAATTTTCTGGCTGTAACAGGCTGCTCTTTTTTTGAGGTAGTTTAGGTGTTGAAGGTGATTTCCTTGAATTCCAGGAGTAGCAATATTGTCTTATGCGCTGATGCATTGTTTTAAAACTTTTTAAAAAGTCAAAACAACAGCACTTTTAAAAGGGAGAGGAACAGACAAAGGCAACACATGATCAGGTAAGTGCAGGGGAGAGAGAGAGAGAAAGAAAGAAACCTACACTGCTAACTGACCCAACAGTGAACCAGCACAGTAACTGCCTTTGCTGTTTGAATTCATATATCGCTGGACATCGGAGTGCACCTGGTAAGATTAACAAACAGTGAAATTCACAACTGATCTTGGAGGAACCTGTTTGGGAGAGGTCACAGCACAGAGACAGATAAGTGAAGTGTTTTAAGTGTGGCCTTGGGGACTTGCTGTAAGTCTGCAGTAATGAATAGAGTGGGTTCTTTTTTGATTATATATTTTATTGAGATATGTCTCTTGATTAAACTTAAAAATATAAGCCATAAGTATTAAGTTAGCCTCGAGCAGTGATTTGTACAGAAATAACGGTGCTATTTTCTGGGTGTGCAGATCGGAAGAAGCAAAAATGGTCTTTATTAGAGTGACATGCTCTTCTTGTCAGATGTGGGAACATAGGGAGAGTTTATGTGTTACTGAGGATTATATCTGCAATAAATGCCGTTGGTTGTGAATCCTATCAGAGCAAATGGAATGATTGGAGCAAGAGTTAGAGACAAAGGGAATTTACAACTGCTGGGGGTGTGATGGATGCAGTTATAGGAAGGGAGGAAAGCCGCAGATACAGTCACATGGATGGGTTAACGCCAGGAAAGGTAAGAGAGGTAGGCAGGTAGTGCAGGAGTCTTCTGTGGCTATCTCCATTTCAAACAAGTATGCTGTTTTGGAAAATGAGGGGGTGATGGATTCTCAGGGGAATGTAGCATGACCAGCCAAGTTTCTGGTATCAAGACTGGCTCTAATGTAATGAGGGATACGTTGGGTTCCAAGAGATCAATTGTGTTAGGGGACTCTCTAGTCCGAGGCACAAACAGATGCTTCTGTGGCCATCAGCAAAAAAATCAGAAGGATCAGTTTTTTGAAGAAGTAACAAAGAGGATTGATGAGGGCAGAGTGGTAGACATGATCTATATGGACTTCAGTAAGGCGTTCAACAAGGTTCCCCATGGGAGATTGGTTAGTAAGGTTAGATCTCATGGAATACAGGGAGAACTAACCATTTGGATACATAACTGGCTCAAAGGTAGAAGACAGAGGGTGGTGGTGGAGGGTTGTTTTTCAGATTAGAGGCCTGTGACCAGTGGTGTGCCATAATGATCAGTGCTGGGTCCACTACTTTTCATCATTTAAGTAAATTATTTGGAAGTGAGCTTAAGAGGTATAGTTAGTAAGTTTGCAGATGACACCAAAATTGGAGGTGTAGTGAACAGCGAAGAAGATTATCTCAGATTACAACTGGATCTTGATCAGATGGACCAGTGGGCTGAGGGGTGGCAGTTGGAATTTAATTTAAATAAAAGTGAGATGCTGCATTTTGGGAAAAAAAATCTTAGCAGGACTTATACACTTAATGGTAAAGTCCTAGGGGTGTTGCTGAACAAAGAGACCTTGGAGTGCAGATTCATAGCTCCTTGAAAGTGGAGTTGCAGTTAGATAGGATAATGACAAAGGCATTTGGTATGCTTTCCTTTATTGGTCAGAGTACTGAGTACTGGAATTGGGAGATCATGTTGCGGCTTCGCCCACCCTTCGCGCACCTCCAACACACTGCATCCACCTGGACACCCCGCGCTAGCCTATTACCCGCCCTTGACCTCTTCATTTCCAAATGCCACCGGGACATTAACTGCCTCAACCTGTCTACCCCCCTCCCCCACTCCAACCTCTCATCCTCACAACACGCAGCCCTCCAATCCCTCTGCTCCAATCCCAACCTCACCATCAAGCCAGCAGATAAAGGTGGCACAGTGGTAGTCTGGCACACTGACCTCTACACTGCTGAAGCCAAATGCCAACTCGAGGACACCTCTTCGTACTGCCCCCTCGACCATGACTCCACCCCCCATCACCAAACCATCATCTCCCAGACCATACAGAACCTCATCACCTCAGGAGATCATTCCACACACGTACCACCCTCTGTGTGAAAATGTTGTCCTTTAGATATATTTTATATCTTTCCCCTCTCACCCTAAACCTATGCCCTCTAATTCTGGACTTTTTTAGGTAAAAGATTTTGTCTATTTATCCTATCCATGCCCCTCATGATTTTATAAACCTCTATAAGGTCATCCCTCAGCCTTCGATGCTGCAGGGAAAACAGCTCTCACCTATTCAACCTCTCCCTCTAACTCAAATCCTCCAACACTGGTAACATCCTTGTAAATCTTTTCTGAACATTTTCAAGTATCACAACATCTTTCCAATAGGAAGGAGACCAGAATTGCACACAGTATTCCAGCAGTGGCCTAACCAATGTCCGTGCAAAAGGTAGGGTGGGAAGAGGTGTAATCCAGGTAGCTGTGGGAGTCGGTGGATTTCAGTTGCGGTAAGGAAGTCCCAAAATCACTCTCAGTCATTTCTCACTATCACCCTCAGCTTAAGACAGGAGGCTAAGAAAAGTTGGAGGGGTTGCTCTGATAATTAATTATGGTATTAACACAATAGACAGAGAATACCAAGTTTTGGAAATCAAAGAGTAGATAAAGTTTGTGCTGTGGTGAGAAATGATAAAGACAAGAATTTATTCATGGGAGCACTGTACACCTGACCTGATAGAAACCACTGTGTGGAATGAGTATAAAGGAAGAAGGGTACAATGATAAACTTGAGGGATTTTAATCTCAGTATAAACTGGAAAAAATAAGATGAGCAGAAATAACCTAGAGAAGAATTCAAAGAATGTTTTCAAGATTATACCTTAGAATGGCACATTCTCAAGCCAACTGGAGTACAGGCCATATTAGATTTGTTATTATCCAGTGAGATAGAATGAATTAGCGTTACCCTCAGCCACTGGGATCACAATCTGATTGATGGGAGAGAGGAGTGGGTCCAAGACAAGTGTTTAAACTTAACTAAGAGCAATTATTGTAGCATGATCGCAGAATGACCTAATGTGAAGTTGCAAATTAGGCTGAAGGACATGCCAATAGAGATATTGTGGTAAATATTTAAGGGGATATCTCAGAACACAAAAAAAATTCCAATGACAAAGAAAAATTCTAAGGGGAGCATCATCATCTATGGTTAACTAAATATGTTAAAGATATCATCAAACTTAAAGGAAAAACAAATAATTGCATAAAGATGGATGGTAGGTCGGAAAATTGGACAAAATATCATGATCAGCAAAGAATTTATAAAGTTGAAAAGATTAATAAGGAGGGATAAATTAGATTACAAAAGAAAGCTAACTAGAAATATAAAAAAGGTAAAAATTTAAAAAACACAATTCAGAAAGTGAAGATTGGATTTAAAGAAGGTAAGCTTAATGGGTGGCACTGTGGCACAGTGGTTATCCTCACAGCGCCAGAGACTTGGGTTCAATTCCCACCTCAGGTAACTGTCTGTGTGGAGTTTGCACATTCTCACCGGGTCTGCATGTGTTTCCTCCGGGTGCTCCGGTTTCCTCCCACTGTCCAAAAAAATGTGCAGGTTAGGCGAATTGGCCATGTTAAATTGCCCGTAGTGTTAGGTGAAGGGGTAAATGTAGGGGAATGAGTCTGGGTGGGTTGCTCTTCGGAGGGTTGGTGTGGACTTGTTGGGCCATAGGGCCTGTTTCCACACGATAACTAATCTAATCTAATCTTAATAATTAAATTATTACGAATACTACAATTGATGAAAATCTGAAACAAACATAAACAATCCTCTGTTATCATTTTTTGTATATGTTTAATACAACTTATTTGATGTTCACTCCAATGAGTGTAGACCTTGTCTTACTACCTTTCTGGATCAGGTACATTAGAGATTGGTGGTATTTAATCATTGGTAAGTGGCAAAACTGCCGTTTCCTGCTGTCTCAAATAGATGGGAAATTAAATCACTGGAAACCAACTGTGAGTTTAAATCAATCTTGATATATATTACAACATAAAGACCCAGGTGTGTGGGGATGATTAAAATGCAAAGTAATTTAATCTCAGGATTCAAATCAAAATAAATTGCTTCTGTTCCATTTTTATGCTTTATGAGATTATCTGAATTGATGGCAGAAGTTATTTTCTTGTAATTGCTCCTATCTATTGTTCTTAACATAAATCATGCAGAAATAAGCCACAAATTACCTCAAATCAGCCAGCAAAGCTACTGATCAATCACTCTATACCTGAGAGCTTCCAGTCTCAAAAACTCTCAAATGGAGTTTTGTGTCAAAATCTTTGAGAATGATGTGTAGATGCACCCAATAATTACAATAGTAGTTCCAGGGTTGATGGAATTCAGTCCTGTGGATAATGGACAGGCTGGTGGCTATTTTCCTTCGAAAGAAAATTCAGAAGAGCTGTGATCAAAGTGCTCCAAATGATGAGGGCTATGGATGGAGTAAATGGAGAAAAACTATTCTCATCAGTGGAAGGTCAATAACCAGTTAAAGGAAACCAAAATAAGGTGTTTGGCAAAAGAACCAAAAATGATATGATTCTTTTTTAAATGGCAATGGTTCGGCTCTGAATGTATTCCCTCAGAACGGAGGATCATCCAGTGGCTTGTGAAAGAGAATTGGTTAATTGCCTGAAGAGAGAACATTTTATGATCCAAAGGCCTTGCTCGTTCAGAGAGCTGGCACAGATACAATGGGCTAAATGGCTTCTTTCTGTACTATAACAATTATATGGGCTGATGCTTACCTTTTTTGGTCTGCATTTGGATGTCTCATCCCAAGACTTAACAAGCTTCTTCACTCTATGTTACCTGACTTAACTCATTAATTATATCATGACCATATGGCATCTCTTACGTTCAGTTTCTGCCCCAACTTACCACAGACTGTTCACAGAACAATTTGCCACTTACCAAATATCCACCAAAAGACCACCATCCCTGAAAGGTCACTGTGCACCTGGGGAAGCTTTGGCAATCTAGTATTGACCTTCACCAACAATGTCACAGCATAGCACGGCTGACACTCCCTTGTATGTAAAAGCCCATCCTCTCATCCTGGTCACTTTTAAACCACCGCACTACACACTTTACTGGTCTGTAGCTACATCCCCTCTGAACACCCTCTCTAAGTCAGTACCACCCTTGCCCCAAGGTCCACTCTAGGCTCACAGCTTCTCAATGTCCATTAGGGAACATCACGTACAGGCAAGCAATAGGCTGAATTCAAACATGAGCTTTTATTTACAGAAAGCAAAAAAAGACACAAACAAATTCCAATCAAGGTTGACATTCACCCTGACAATGCAAATTTGATTTTGGCATCATGACCAATGAGTATTTTACAGTCTGTGATTGTCTGCTGCTCCCTTCCATGGAAGCAGATGTCTGGGAGGCTCTGTCTGGCTTGGAATGCCTGGCACAGTTAAGCTCTACCATTGGCAATGACAGCCAGTTGCTGCTCAATGTCCTTGCCCTCCTTCTCAGGAGACTGCTCCCAATCTCCCAATTCCTCAGCATGCACAGCATCAGCTCATCGCCTGCTCCAATTGTGCAAGACGTAGCGCACGAGGATGATGCACTACACCCTGCCCAGAATACAGTGGAAAGCCCCTTCGGACTGATCCAAACTGTAGAACTCCATTCGCAACAATGCCACTGTCTACCCCACCTCAGCCTAGATTGAGACAACCAGCAGCATTCAGGCTATCTTCTGCATCAGTCAGGGGATTGTGCAATAGTGATGAATCATGGTCAAATAGAACCCCTTCCTGTTAATGAATTGTACAAATGTGTACAGTCAATAGCACCTTGCATCTGGCAGAACACAAATATGTTCCCGAATCCTACTGCCAAGGCTGCAGCACTGACCTCATGATAAGGGAGTAAAATGAATCAGAGTCACCATGCACTGATGGCATTGATCATTTATGAGTATATGATTGAAAGATGCCCATTCCTGCAGGACTTGCTCCAGCATCCGACAAGTTCTATCACAGTGTCCCAGGACATATGGAGCCTGCATGGACACTGCACCTTGCTTCATCCCTAGGAAGTGGAGTTGGGGGGTGAGAAATTCAGGGCCTCCTGCATACCTCTGTATCCTAAAGGGTCGTGTGGCTGCGACCTCTCCCTGAGCTGGGTCGTCTTTGCACTCACTGGTGGCCTGCTGCTCCTGGGCTCTCCATTGGCCCTGGACCTTCTGTATCTGTCTTCACCTTCTTTGGGTGGTAGCCAAAGAGACTGAAGCCACCAGCATCAGGGTCCATCATATTTTCGTGGAAATGAGCTAAAATGGAAACAGAAGGTGTGGAAGAGTTTCTTAGACCTTAAAACAATTATCAGTGAGATACAGTGCAGCTGAGAACACTTTTCCATACAGTGAGATACACCGCAACCCGGATAACTGGGGAACTTGTCCCCATCATCCAACAACAATCAGGATCAGCAACTTGGTGAAGGTGCTGTGTTAGCTGAATGACTGCTCAATGTTATCAAGAAGCGCACAGACATCCTTCATACTCAGTCCTCATCAACACTGAGCTTCAAACTGCATTCAGTACAGAGCATCATTACAATTGTACAACAGGTAAGGAAGTAAGGACACATGGTTCGTACATGACCCTTGGAAGCTAGTTGAATAGTGGTTCCCCTTCAGCCAACATTAGCCTTGGTTAGCAGCCATCATTGCTGCTAACTTTCACATTATTGAGATGGGCATGTTCAATTTAAATGGCATGTTTCAGACAACCTTTGAGCCCCAAGCAACATCATTCCTTATTTCCATCTCTGGAAGTTACTCTGCTTTCCCTCCCCAGCCTTAAATCCCCCACTCCTTCAGGCAATGATTTCCTCACTGCCCCTACAGAGACTCCCTCCTTGAACTCTCCTGAAAGGTTGATGGATGAACACTCAGGACTGTATTTGCCCAGATGTCTGATTGATGTTAATATGCAGCTCCTAGACATGATTGACTAGAAACCCACCAAACCGTCTTTTCAGCTGCCTGACTGAAACACTGGATTCCCTGATTACATCTGATGGCCCTACAGGACTGACTCCCTGGACAATAATTGGACTATACCTATAACCATGAGCAGCCTAACTTGATCACTGGCCATGTCAAAGCCCTTAAAAGTATGACTAATAGTACAAAGGCCCCTTGACCACCAACAGCCTACGTTGATTAGACTGAGGACTGGCCCCTACCCAGTTTCCAACATGACAATTTGGGTGAATGCATACACAGTGTGATTGCCATACAGGCAGCTAGAACATGCTGTAGGTATTAGATTGATGTCTCAGTGTGCTGTATAGTAAGATGTTCCTCATATCTCAGATAGACCCCAATGGCAAGCAGCCTGTCTGTGTGTTTGAGCAAAGGTGCACCTTAAAACAGCAACACTGAGTGTCTTTGGCCATAGCGGAAGTGCCTACACTCTAACAGTCATGACACTAATTGTGCAACGACTAAGACAGCAAGCAAGTGGTCCTGAGTTGCAGCCTAGTCCAATCCATGAGCCACAATCCTTATCGCAGCCTTTCAATGCTGTCTGTCAGTGCATGGTGCTATGTAAGTCTGTGCCTCATCAGCAGCCTGTCAGTGTACAGGACAATACCATGGTGGTTGGTAGATGCCAGATAACATTGTCTGTGGGCGAGGGGTGCATGTGTCTCATGCCCGTGGATCATTCTGTGGGCTGTGGTTTGGTCCTAGGCAACATGGATGTCATTCAGAGCATGTGGTAAGCTGAATTCCCTATTTTCCCTCTGGTTTCCTTGGTGAGTTTTTCTGATGTCTGGCTTACTCAGCAAGTTTAGTAGGATGGGAAGCTGAAACAAGACATTTAACTAACATGAAACCCTATCAATTGGCATCTTGTTGCTGTCCAGTGAGACTCGTGCCACACCACTTAGGAAAGGCATAACAGATGGAGTGAGCTGATCTTGAAGTTGAAGTGGCCCTCACTGGGCTTCTCGTCTAATCCTGCCACACATCTCAACATTGCCCACGTTGCTCAGATTCCTAGAAGATTCCAGTCTGTGATTCTATGATTCATTTAGTGTTGTTGCTAAGAAACCAAGGAGCAAGCAATTCCCTTCTGAAATCCAAAGAACAGGGCAAGGTCACATTTGTAAGTAAATAATCAGGAAATCAGTGAAGCTTGAGTTTTAAAAGCCTGAGACAGCCTAACAGAAATCAAAAATGCAAAATTCTTTTGCTCGTTGGTTTGTGAAAACTCATCTCTTTTAACCATGATTTTTTCACTTGCGAATCACTTCTGTAAAAAGTACTCTGAGCAAATATGGAGATGCTGGTGTTGGACTGGAGTGTACAAGTCAAAAATCACACAACACCAGGTTATAGTCCAACAGGTTTAGTTGGAAACACTAGCTTTCGGAGCACTGCTACCTGATGAAGGAGCGTCGCTCCGAAAGCTAGTGCTTCCAATTAGATTTGTTGGACTATAACCTGGTGTGTGATTTTTAACTCTGAGCAAATAGATTAACTCCACAAACAGTTACATAAAACCTCATAGATTTAAATACTTAGAGCAAAATGTATTTGTAGTCAAACATACTCATTCACAGAAAAAAAACACTTACAGCCATTAGTTTTACAATGCTAATAAAATCAGTTATGAGTCTAAATTTTATCTTTGGATCCTCTCAGCAAAAAAATGCCCTGAGAGCTTTCTTTTTTATTTTGATTGTATCATTAATGAAACCTTGATAGAACAGTAAACTTGATTGAGATGGTTCCCTATTTTGCATTCAGCAGAAGACTCGAAGTGGAAGTCTGCCTTCACAATTAGTGTGAAGAAAGAAGCAGAAAAAAATGTTTGTTGTCAAGCGATAGGTGCCAGAATCAGCAGAGTGCTGATGTTGGAGAGAGAACCATTCTTAGGTGTATTCCTCACCTTTGATGTGCCTCTACTTATTTAATACTGATTGCTTGCAAACTGCATTAATAAATACTTACATTTAAACTTTCCTATTTTGAGGAGTCATTTTCTTTGTGAAAATAAATGTAACCTCATACTGTACATCTGACATTGCTCATCTCATTAAAGTCTGTCCTTTTTTTTATTAAATTACTCATCACCGTTAATAATTTAGCATTGTTAATACTGAAATGGTAGTTACAAAACCAGCTCTTCTGTTATCTTTGTTCTTGCTCCAGAAATTAAATTTCTTTTTGCCCAGCTTGTTCTTTATCTCTTCTGTTTGCAATCTCACTAATAATCAATGAAGATAGCAAGGTGCACAGTACTTGAAACATATTTGCAATTAAGTTCAAGTTCTTGGTTAAAAAAGGTGAAGGGTAATAGGTGAAAGAATATTTTGTATAGCATTTCTACTCAAATCGCTATTTTGCTTGAATCTTGTATGAGTGTTCATGCAGAGACCTAGTTGAAATTTCTGAGACCTCTGCAAAACTTCCTAGTTGTTTAACTCTTTCTGTCTTTATACATGCTAACTAATCTGCTCAGAATCCCTAGTTCTTTTTTTATCTAACCTGTTGCTATTTTGTTGCTTGTCTTTTGAATGTGTTTCTTCACAATATTGTATTTGAGATGATTGTCATTTTTTTCGATGAAATGTTAGACTTCGCTTGCCCTCTCGGGTTGATATAAAAGCTCCCATATCACCATTTTGAAGAAAACAATCAGTGTTATCCTGCCGTTCCAATCAATGTTTATTAATCAACATAATTAAATAGATATATCTAATCATTATACCTGAATTTCAAGAGAGACAGGAGACAGAGGTGAAATGTAATGGCCATCATGAAGGAGAAGGTACTGGGGAAGTTGAAAGGTCTGACAGTGAGTTAACCATCTGGACTTGATGAACTACATCCCAGGATTCTGAAAGCGGTAGCCGAGGAGATTGTAAAGACATTAGTGATGATCTTTCGGGAATCACTTGGGGTCAGGGAGAATCCCAAAGGACTGGAAAATAGCTAATGTAACATCCCTGTTTAAGAAGGGAAGGCAGCAAAAGGCAGGTCAATTCGCCTGACCTCAGTCGTTGGTAAAATCTTCAAGTCAGTTAATAAGGATGAGATTGCAGAATACATGAAAGTGCATGGCAAAATTGGCTGAGTCAGCATGGCTTTGACAAGGGACGGTCATGCCTGCCAAACCTATTAGAATTCTTTCCAGGAGATAATGAGCAAGTTAGACAAATGAGAGCCAGTGCTTGAGATCTATTTGGATTTCTAGATGGTCATTGACAACATGCATCACAGGAGGCTGTTAAATAACACAATGGCCTATGTGTTCAGTGCAAGGTACTGGCATGGATAGAGGATTGACTGACTAGCAGAAAGTAGAGAGTGGAGATAAAAAGGTCTTTTTCAGGGTGGCAGTTGGTTACTAGAGGAAATCTGCAGGGGTCTGTGTTTGGACCACAACTATTGCTAAAGGTAGAGCAGTGAATGTGGTGTATATGGATTTTAGCAAGGCATTTGATAAGGTTCCCCATGGTAGGCTCATTCGGCAAGTAAGGAGGCATGGGATACAGGGAAATTTGGTTGTCTCGTATAGAATTGGCCGACCCATAGAAGAGAAGAGTGATAGTAGATGGAAAATATTCAGGCTGGAACTCAGTGACCAGTGCTGTTCCGCAGGGATCTGTTTTGAAAACTCTGCTATTTGTGATTTTTATAAATGACTTGGATGAGGGAATGGAAGGGGGGTTGATAAGTTTGGCAATGACATGAAGATTGATGGGGTTGTGGATAGTGTGGAGGGCTGTTGTAGGTTGCAGCAGAACATTGACAGGATGCAGAACTAGGCTGAGAATGGCAGATGGATATTTACTGAGAGTTCAACCTAGAAAAGTGTGAAGTGAGTCATTTTGGAAGGTCGAATTTGAATGCAGAATGCAAGGTTAAAAGCAGGATTCTTGGCATTGTGGAGATACAAAAGGATCATGGGGTCCATGTCCATAGATCCTTCAAAGTTGCCACCCAAGCTGATATCTTCACAGCTCTTAAACTCAATCCCCTTGCTAATGAAAGCCAACATATCATACACCTTCCTGAGTTTAAGAGCTGCGAAGATATGCTGCGGCTCTATAATGCCCTGTTTAGACCACATTTGGAATATTGTGATCAATTCTGGTTGCCTCATTTAGGAAAGATGTGGAAGCTTTAGAGAGGGTGCACAGGAGATTTACCAGGATGATGTCTGGATTGGAGGGCAGTCTTATGAAGAAAGGTTGAGGCAGCTAGGGCTTTTTTCATTGCAGTGAAGAAGGATGAGAGATGACTTGATAGAGGTGTACAAGACGATAGAGGCATAGATAGCCAGAAACTCTTTCCCATGGCAGAAATGGCTATCATGTGGGGGCATAATTTTAAGGTAATTGGAGGAAGGTTTAGGTTAGATGTCAGAGATAGGTTCTTTACACAGCGACGGGTGGGTGCATGGAATGCACTGCCAGCAGTGGTCATAGTGTCAGAACCATTAGGAACATTTAAACGACTCTTGGATAGCTATATAGATGATAGTAAAATGATGGGTATGTAGGTTAGTTTGATCTTAGAGTAGGATAAAAGGTCAGCACGACATCAAGGGCTGATGGGCCTTAACTGTGCTGAACTGTTTTATGTTCTATCCATGTTATATGTTAACGATCTGAATGAAGGAACTGAGAGTATTGTTACTAAGCTTGAGATGACATAAAGGTAGGTGGAGGAACAAGTAGTGATGAGGAAGTGGGGAGGCTGCAGAAGGATTTGAACAAAGTAGGAGAGTAATCAAAGTGGTAGATGGAATACAATATGGGAAAGTGTGAAGTTATACACTTTACTGAGAAGAAAAGAGGCTTGGACTAAATTCAAAATGGGGAAAGCCTTTGGAAATCTGAAGCACAAAGGAACTTAAGAGTGCCAGTTCAGGATTTTCTTAAGATTAATATGGAGATTCACTTGGCAGTTAGGAAGGCAAATGGAATATTAGCATTCATTTCAAGAGAGCTAAAATACAGCAGCAGAAATGTACTGCTGAGACTGTATAAGGCTTTGTTCAGACTGTAGTTTTGTGAGTTGTTTTGGGCCCCACATCTGAAATGTGTTGGCCTTAGAAGGGGGGATTTATAAGAATAATCCCAGGGATGAAGGGCTTGTCTTATGAGGAGTGGTTGAGGACTGAGTCTGTACTCAATGGAGTTTAGAAGCATCGTCTTTGAAGCTTACAAAATACTGAGAGGCATGACTAGAGTTGACATGAAGAAGTGTTCCCACTAGTAGGCAAGATTACGATATGAGGTCACATCCTCAGGATGAAGGGACAACCCTTTAGAACTGAGATGAGGAAGAATTTCTTCAGCCAGAGAATGGTGAATCTGTGGAACTCTTTACTACAGAAGGCTGTGGATGCCAAGTCATTGAGTGTCTTGAAGACAGCAGTAGACAGGTTCTAGACTAGGACGGAGATAGAGGTTATGAGGAGAGAGCAGGAGAATCGGTTGAGAAACGTATCAAGCAAGATCGAATGGCAGAAATGACTTGATGGGTAGAATGAGCTAATTCTGCTCCTATATTTTATGATCTTTGGACAATTGACTTCTTCAATTATCCAGAAAGTAGTATTCATAAATCAGTCAAAGCCTGTGCTTACATAATACAGAAATATCTGTTTCTGCCTGAATATTGTGACTCTTATATCCAAGGCACCTGCACTGAGAACTGAACTGACTCTCATTACACATCATGTAGGGTGGCACGTTGGCTCAGTGGTTAGCACTGCTGCTTCTCAGCACCAGGGTCCCAGGTTCGATTCCAGTCTCGAGCGACTGTCTGTGTGGAGTTTGCACATTCTCCTTGTGTCTGCGTGAGTTTGCTCTGGTTTCCTCCCACAGTCCAAAGATGTGCAGGTTAGGTGATTTGACCATGCTAAATTGCCCACAGTGCTAGGTGCATTAGTCAGAGGGAAATGGGTCTGGGTGGGTTACTCTTCAGAGGGTCAATATGGACTGGTTTGGCCGAAGGGCTTGTTTCTGCACTGTAGGGAATCTAATCTGAATGCAGCTTGGAATGCTATACCATGAATGTGAGCAGAGCTAACAAACTTTACTGATTGATAAATGGTTCTCCCTGAAAATCACTGTTTCAATTAATCTTTTGTACGAGCAATAAATATTTATTACTAGAAGGAAGAAACTACCAACACCAATAAGTGTTACATGCAATGTAATCATTGGTTTTGCAAATATGAAAAAGCAAAACTAGAACTGTGATAAACTAGGTCTACAAAGGCCACACCAGGTCCTAGCTCCCAGCCTTGCCGGATTTTCACCATCCCTCCAGATCTCCCCCTCTCTGAGGATGAAAAATCAGTCCTCAGCAGGGGCCTCACCTTCGTTCCCCTACGCCCTCGGATTAATGAGTTCAACACGCGGCGAGATATTGAACAATTCTTCCGCCGCCTTCGCCTCCGTGCCTACTTTCACAACCAAGACTCCCGCCCACCCTCTGACGACCCCTTCTCCCGCCTCCAACACACCCCATCCACCTGGACACCCCGTGCAGGCCTCCTACCCGCCCTCGACCTCTTTATAGCCAACTGCCGCCGTGACATCAACCGACTCAACCTGTCCACCCCTCTCACCCACTCCAACCTCTCACCCTCAGAACGTGCAGCCCTCCACTCCCTCCGCTCCAATCCCAACCTCACCATCAAACCCGCAGACAAGGGAGGCGCGGTGGTAGTTTGGCGCACTGACCTGTACACCGCTGAAGCCAAACGCCAGCTCGCGGACGCCTCCTCTTATCGCCCCCTTGACCACGACCCCACCTCCCACCACCAAACCATCATCTCCCAGACCATCCAGGACCTCATCACCTCAGGGGATCTCCCATCCACCGCCTCCAACCTCATAGTCCCACAACCCCGCACCGCCCGTTTCTACCTCCTGCCCAAAATCCACAAACCTGCCTGCCCCGGCCGACCCATTGTCTCAGCCTGCTCCTGCCCCACCGAACTCATCTCCCAATACCTCGACACGGTCCTGTCCCCTTTAGTCCAAGAACTCCCCACCTACGTTCGGGACACCACCCACGCCCTCCACCTCCTCCAGGATTTTCGCTTCCCCGGTCCCCAACGCCTTATTTTCACTATGGACATCCAGTCCCTGTACACCTCCATCCCCCATCACGAAGGACTCAAAGCCCTCCGCTTCTTCCTTTCTCGCCGCACTAACCAGTACCCTTCCACTGACACCCTCCTTCGACTGACTGAACTGGTCCTCACCCTGAATAACTTCTCTTTTCAATCCTCCCACTTCCTCCAAACTAAAGGAGTTGCCATGGGCACCCGCATGGGCCCCAGCTATGCCTGCCTCTTCGTAGGATATGTGGAACAGTCCATCTTCCGCAACTACACTGGCACCACCCCCCACCTTTTCCTCCGCTACATCGATGACTGTATCGGCGCTGCCTCGTGCTCCCACGAGGAGGTTGAACAGTTCATCAACTTTACTAACACCTTCCATCCCGACCTGAAATTCACCTGGACTGTCTCAGACTCCTCCCTCCCCTTCCTAGACCTTTCCATTTCTATCTCGGGCGACCGACTCAACACAGACATCTATTATAAACCGACTGACTCCCACAGCTACCTGGACTACACCTCCTCCCACCCTGCCCCCTGTAAAAACGCCATCCCATATTCCCAATTCCTTCGTCTCCGCCGCATCTGCTCCCAGGAGGACCAATTCCAACACCGCACAGCCCAGATGGCCTCCTTCTTCAAGGACCGCAGATTCCCCCCAGACGTGATCGACGATGCCCTCCACCGCATCTCCTCCACTTCCCGCTCCTCCGCCCTTGAGCCCCGCTCCTCCAACCGCCACCAAGACAGAACCCCACTGGTTCTCACCTACCACCCCACCAACCTGCGCATACAACGTATTATCCGCCGCCATTTCCGCCACCTCCAAACGGACCCCACCACCAAGGATATATTTCCCTCCCCTCCCCTATCAGCGTTCCGCAAGGACCACTCCCTTCGTGACTCCCTTGTCAGATCCACACCCCCCACCAACCCAACCTCCACCCCCGGCACCTTCCCCTGCAACCGCAGGAAATGTAAAACTTGCGCCCACACCTCCACACTCACTTCCCTCCAAGGCCCCAAGGGATCCTTCCATATCCGCCACAAGTTCACCTGTACCTCCACACACATCATCTATTGCATCCGCTGCACCCGATGTGGCCTCCTCTATATTGGTGAGACAGGCCGCTTACTTGCGGAACGCTTCAGAGAACACCTCTGGGCCGCCCGAACCAACCAACCCAATCACCCCGTGGCTCAACACTTTAACTCCCCCTCCCACTCCACCGAGGACATGCAGGTCCTTGGACTCCTCCACCGGCAGAACACAACTACACGACGGCTGGAGGAGGAGCGCCTCATCTTCCGCCTGGGAACCCTCCAACCACAAGGTATGAATTCAGATTTCTCCAGCTTCCTCATTTCCCCTCCCCCCACCTTGTCTCAGTCGGTTCCCTCAACTCAGCACCGCCCTCCTAACCTGCAATCCTCTTCCTGACCTCTCCGCCCCCACCCCACTCCGGCCTATCACCCTCACCTTGACCTCCTTCCACCTATCCCACCTCCATCGCCCCTCCCCCTAGTCCCTCCTCCCTACCTTTTATCTCAGCCGGCTTGGCTCTCTCTCTCTTATTCCTGATGAAGGGCTTATGCTCGAAACGTCGAATTCTCTATTCCTGAGATGCTGCCTAACCTGCTGTGCTTTGACCAGCAACACATTTGCAGCTGTGATCTCCAGCATCTGCAGACCTCATTTTTTACTCAGTGGTGAGTAAACAAGTTCAATGTAGCAAAGGTGAAGCTGTATCATAAATATGTGCACAAAGATAGACCCATATACACTTTATAGATTTAAGCAATCAGTGTCCACCCAATCTTTAATGGTTGTGAATTGACCAACACAAAACTGTTGACAAGACTTCCCAAATTTGCAAGCTCATTCCGTGAAGTCATGAAAGTAATCAGAGTGCGAAAAATGTCCATACTGGAATAGGGAAAGTATATCTGAGATCAAAATCAAAAAATTATTGATAATACAGCATGGAACTTTTTATGTAACCCATGAAACACATGACCTGCTATAGTTTGAAAGTGGCACTATCGGTGCCAAAAGTAGAAGAATGTGGTTATTCTCCACATTGACATTCCTTGCTTTAGTTGTTAATTATGAAAATGTACTAACAAAAAAAAGAAACAAAATTTATTAAAAGCAAATGTTTGAAAGTACAGGAGATACAGCTGGAAAGAATAAAATGGTGAATATTGGAAAAGAAATAAAGACAGTGGTCTTGGAGGTGGTTTTCCTGACTGCAGTAATACCCTACTCAGCAGAACTGAGGATTCAAGCTCACAACAGCTCAGCAAAACACTAACAGCAGTGAATCACTCAAAAAGGTTCATTAATTTAAGTGAAAAATAATGTGCCTTGGAGCTACTTTTCCATAATGTAGCTGAAATTTATACACATGTTACTATCAGTGAATTCACTGAACTCTATGGATAGGACTTTCTTAATTTATTAAACAAGAAGATTCCAAAGTCTTTTGTTCTATCTAAAGTTATGCATTGGACTAACTGGACCAAATAGAGATTTGACTCAGATAAGGCTCTTCATTACATTTTAAATTTATTCTGATGCACCTTGGCACTTTTACTTGTTTTAAAAACAAACCAATAGAGAATCTGCAAGTGACTGTGTGATCCAAACTTATGATTGCAGTGACAATAATTACAAGTATGACTTCATTCTAGAGAAATGTTCTTCAGGTCGGTGGTCTTAAATGAAACAAGCGTTGCTGGTCTAACCTCAATAATCAATAAAGTAAAAGTTAAGGAAAATTAATGAGTACAGTAACCAAACCTCAGAACTCTCTTCTCTCCAACAACAACAGTATGGTTTCCTGGTCCTCACTTTCCTTCCCAACAGCCTCCACATCTAAAGGATCATAAGCCACCATTTCTGCCACCTTCATTGGAATGCCACCACCAGATACATTTCCTCTCCCCTCCCTTGTCAGCATTCCGCAAAGACCATTCCCTCCAGGACACCACAGTCCATTCCTCCACTCCCAGCACCTCCACACAGCCTCATCGAACCTTCCCATGCAATTATAGAAAATGCAACACTTATCCATTTACCTTCTCTCGCATCTCTATCCAAAGTTCTGGACACATCTTCCAAGTGAAGCAGTGATTTTCCTGCCCTTCGCTTAATCTAGTCCACTGAATTCATGGTTCACAATACGAAATCCTCTGCAGTCAGGAGACGAAATGCAGGAGGGGTGATCACTTTGTGGAACCTTCACACTCTGTCTGTAAAGATGACCCCAATCTTCCAGTTGTCAGCCACTTCAACAATCACCACACTTCCAGGCCAACACATTGCTCTCAAGCCTGCTGCAGTGCTGCAGCAAGACTCAGTGCAAACTGGAAGAAACACATCACATCTTCAGCTTGGGAACCTTATAGTCTTCAGGATTTCAGCATCGAGTTTCACAATTTTAGGACATGAACACCTCCTTCTATGTCTGTTACCTATGCCCACACTGCAGGCCCTATCATGAACTGGATTGCTTTCAGCACTGTCAGTCTATTTTTACCTACTCATATCCCTACCTAGCTACTCTTTTACCCATCACCTATTAGTACCTCACCATGCAGACCCTCTCCCCACTCATAATTCCTCTTCCCCACCGGCCTCCCCCCACACTTATTTGCAGCTCCTCCTAGCCATTTCTGAAGAAGGGTTATACCTGAACTTCCAACTTCGCCACCTCCTGATGCTGCCTGGCTTGCTGTGTTCTTCCAGCCTTCTGTTTGTCTACTTTGGATTCCAGCATCTGCAGTTTTCTTTTGTCTCTTCTTCCCTGGCTGATTATCAATGGTCACTCTGTCTGTCTTTTGTTTTATTCTCTGTGCCTCAGAGCTCCGATTCTACTTCTCCACTCACTTCTTCCTCCCCCTCCCCCACAGCCCCAAGAGATTAGTCATGACTTACATCAGCTCCAGCCTACCAAATCACCTTGACCCTTGCAATTTGCCTACCAGTACAAAAAGTCCACAACAGATGTCATGTTCCTACACCTATCAATGAAACATATGGATAACAGGGATACTTAGATCAGGCTTCTATTTACAGTTCTACCTTCAACACCATAATTCCAAATTAACTCATCTCGAAACTCTGAGACAGTAAGGATAGGATACAACACCTCTTCTACCATAATCCTCAACACCAGTGCCTCACAAGGCTGCTCACTCAGCCCCTATTATACTCCTGATATACTCATTACCATATAGTCAAATTCCACCCTAACTCCATTTACAAGTTTGCTGCCAATTTCACCATTGTGGGTTGTATCTCAAACAACAACAAAGCATAATACAGGAAAAAGTTTAAGTGCTTAGCAGCATGGTATAAAGACAACAATCTCTCCATCAACATCAGCAAAATGAAGGAGCTGGTCATTGAATTCAGGAAGCAGAGTGGAGGGCACATCTCTCTCTGCATCAATAGTGCTGAGGTGGAGATATTAGAGAGCATCAAGTTGTTAGGGCTGGTGATCGCCATCAATCTAGTCAACCCACATCGACTCAACTGTCAAGAAAGTTCAATGATGTCTGGACTTCTTCAGCGGGCTGTGAAAATTTCAGGCTCTTCCTAAGACCACAAGAAACTACAGAGAGTCATGAACACAGCCCAGTCCATCACACAAACCAGCCTTCCATCCATTAACTCTACCTATATTTCCCATTGCCTCAGGAAAGTAGTCAACATAATCAAAGACCCCTCCCACCTTGGTTATATATTCTTCCACCTTCTTCCATTTGGCAGAAGGTATAGAAGTTTGAATATATGTGCAAATACACTCAAAAGCACCTCTCTCTTTACAGGTTCTCTGCAGCTGCAACACTGTATTCTGCACTCTGTTCTGCAACCCTGATACACTTTCTATGGTATGATCTTCCTATATAGCACACAAAATCACACTTTTCTTCATAGCGCGGTACATGTGATAACAGTAAATCAATCAATCAGCTGCTAAAAGTTCTGAACAAAGTTGCAGGACACAAAAGATGCAGCAATTTCTGTTTTTTGTTTGTCTCCAAATTTGTTGTTTCATTTTAAGAAATTGATGGTTCAAACTGAACAAAGACTGAAAGTTTTATATTTCACGGAACTGGTTTTGCTGTCACAATAGCACTGAGGCTAATGATATGCAAGGATCAATGTGAAAAGTTGTCATCCGAAATGTATGGCTGTGCTGAAGTCTTCAGTTAACAATAGCATCACTTATCTATCTTTTTTAACATTCATTCAAGGCATGTGTATGTCACTAGCCAGGCCAACATTTATTGCCCATTCTTAATTTCCCAGAGGGCACTTGAGAGTCAAGCATATTGCTGTGGGTCTGGAGTCACATGTAGGCCAGACTGGGTAAGGATGGCAGATTTCCTTCCCTAAAGGACATTAGCGAATCAGATGGATTTACCCGACAACCCCACAATGGTTTCAATATCATCACTAGATTCTTAATCGCTGGTTTATATTGAATTCAAATTCTACTATCTGCCATGGCGAGATTTGAACCTGTGATCCCACAACATTTCCTGGATTCCTGAATTAATTCCTGATGAAGGGCTTTTGCCCGAAACATTGATTTTTCCTGCTCCTCGGATGCTGCCTGACCAGCTGTGCATTTCTAGCACCACTCTAATCTTGACTCTAATCTCCAGCATCTGCAGGACCCACTTTCACCTCTGCTTTAATTGTGTAATAATGATACTAGACCAAAGCCTCCCCTGACATCTATCACTGAAAGGCACTGTTGAAAATATCACTATTTTTTATTTTATTTTTCTCATTCTTGATTTGGAGCTGTGAATTATAATTAAAAGTTGAACACTGAACAATGAATAGCAGCTTGTTTTTTTTTAAAAGTGTAAGAAACCAAAAGACTGATATTTGCTGTGGGGAACTTGCCTGGAAAGATGATGCAGATTAGTTACTGCTCTAAGAACACAATAGGCAATTTGGCACCAAGATGTTGTTCTGTTCTGGGACTGGCTGATGCTTGGATGTTGGTTTGGCCAATCAAGAGAAGATCAGTGCTGGCCAACCACCCACAGGGAACGTTGAAAAATAAAGAAAAAAAAACAAAGAGTGAGCTGACTGGGGTTTTGGACAGGAGATGGTTTTGCTTTAAAAGCTGCTAGAGTGGGAAGCTGTTTTATTTGATTTTGCTCTGTTGAGCTATTCTTCAGTTTTTCAGTCTATTTTTCTTTTCTCATTGTCTTTTAGTACCAATCAACGGCAACAAGACAACTTTCATTGATAGCATAGTAAAATATTCCCATGCCCAATCTTTATTTCTCCCACTTTGAGTTGAAGTTTTAAGTGTGTGGAGTGGAGGGTGAGGTGGGTGGTAGTAGCAAAAGGTGAGGGAAACCCAGAAATAAGGAGTTCACTATATGCTGTCCACAGCACATCGTCAATCCCTCTCTGGAAGTCTGTCTGATTGATAAGCTTGACTGACAGTCATGTAATAAGCTGATTATTGAAGGCCACATGATCAAAAAAATCAACCTCTGGCGTCAGAAAGCTGGGATGAGTGATCACTGAAGAAGTCAATCCTAGTGGCAAAGGAGGGCAGTTGCAATTGAACAGAGTCCCCTGTTTGAGCAGGGTTTAATTAGAGACATGGCAGTGATGCGGTAGCAGTGATCTGATGATGGCAGGTGGGGAAATTGGACCATAGAATAGTAGAGCTTCCACATTGTGGAAGCAAGCCATTCAGCCCATCAAGTCCAAGGAGAATCCAATTCAGACCCACTTAATTCCTGTAACATTGCATTTTCCATGGCTAATCCACATAACCTGCACCTCCCTGGACACTATGGGACAACTTAGCATAGCCAATCCACCCACATCTTTGGACTGTGGGAAGAAACTGGAGCACCCAGAGGAAATCCACACAGAAATGGGGAGAATGTGCAAGCTCCATTCATACTGTCACCTTAAGTTGGAATTGAACTCATATCCCAGCATTGTGAGGCAGCAGTGTTACCCACTGAGCTACCATGATGCCCATGAGTGGGATTGAGTAGTTGGAGGCTTGTGGTGGAAGCCAGTGGTCTCAAGTTGTGAATGATAAAGACCTCAAGGGAAGGCTGGAGGTCTCATGCAAATATTGGAGGTCTGTGGTGATGATGGGCTTTGGGAGAGGATTGGGAATGGTAATGGGAGCTGATGGACTGACATCATGTGGGACCAGAGGGCAGGAGGGGATGATTGGTGGAGAGGTACTCATTGTAGATGACTCTCTTGAAGTTACCAGGATCTAGAAGCAGGTGTAAAGTTACTTTGCTCATGAATCCATCATGTTCCATTTCCTGAGCCTCGAGAAACCTGGTCAGCCAGAGTTCAAGCTCAAAATGACAATCATGCCCAAAAGCTCACAATCAACTTAAAGGGTCTGGATGGGTCTGCTTCTTCCAGTACCTTGGAGTGCAGGTTCATAGCTCTTTGAAAGTGGAGTCACAGGTAGATAGGATAGTGAAGAAAGTGTTTGGTATGCTTTCCTTTATTGGTCAGAGTATTGAGTACAGGAGTTGGGAGGTCATGTTGCGACTGTACAGGACATTGGTTAGGCCACTGTTGGAATATTGGGTGCAATTTTGGTCTCCTTCCTATCGGAAAGTTGTTGTGAAGCTTGAAAGGGTTCAGAAAAGATTTACAAGGATGTTGCCAGGCTTGGAGGGTTTGAACTATAGGGAGAGGTTGAATAGGTTGGGGCTGTTTTCCCTGGAGCGTCGGAGGTTGAGGGGTGACCTTATAGAAGTTTATAAAATCATGACGGGCGTGGATAGGATAAATAGACAAAATCTTTTCCCTGGGGTGGGGGAGTTCAAAACTAGAGAGCATAAATTTAGAGTGAGAGGGAAAAGATATAAAAGAGACCAAAGGAGCGACTTTTTCACACAGAGGGTGGTATGCGTATGGAATGAGCTGCCAGAGGAAGTAGTGGAGGCTGGTACAATTGCAACATTTAAAAGGCATCTGAATGGGTATATGAATAGGAAGGGTTTGGAGGGATATGGGCCAGGTGCTGACGGGTGGGACTAGATGGGGTTGGGATATCTGATTGGCATGGAGGAGTTGGACCAAAGGGTCTGTTTCTGTGCTGTACATCTCTATGACTCTATGGCTCTAGGTACAACTGAAGACTAGTGAGAAAAGGTTCTAAAATGTGAAAGTATTGTCCTCTGAGGATTGGAAGAAACAGGAGTGCTTCTCCTTGCTCCACAAAACAGTATAGGGTAACTGTCATCCAGAACTTGCCACAACCCACTCTACCTCCACATTCCCTCTCTGCTCCGTCAACTCCATTCCCATCCCATTCAAAGCCTACTGTCCAAATTGCTGCAATAGTCAGCTGCTTCTGAACAGCTGCTTGTCTGCAGCTTGCAGGCTTAACGTGGATAGGCTGAGTACTGCTTTAGACAGAGATCTTGGACAAAAATGGACATAAGTACTGAGTAAGTGTTCTATTCTCCTGCTGCCTGTCTGGATCCAATAAACAACCCACAAAAATCCAATATGAAACAGTTCCAGTGGCTGACATAAGATTTTACATTGAAACTACTGGGCTATCAACTTGAAATGTGAGCTGTTGGATACTTTTGTTTCAAGGTATTAATATCTTAATCTTTAAAAATGTTTTCAGAAATATCGTGTAAATTTGAAAGATCCCAACATGTCTCATGTATACACTGGACTAGGTTCCCCTGGCTCTGATGCCTCCTTTCGGCTGACGCCTTACATTTTCAGGCGAGCAAACTCTTGAATCAACCCCAGCAGTAAACTCCCACCAGCTCGCTATCACAGCAGGTGACATTTGGCTTCAATTCCACTATGAATCTGACCTTAGGAGATGATTGCATAATGTTCAGCACCATCTGCAATTCCTCAGATACTGAAGCAGTTCATGTCTAAATGTAGCAAAACCTGGATAATATTCAGAACCACAGATGCTGGAAATCTAAAACAAAAACAGAAATTACTGGAGAAACTCAGCAGCTCTGTTAGCATCAGGAAGTTAAAGCAGAGTTAATGTCTGGACTCCTGTGACTCTTCTTCCAAACTAATGTCACCCTAGGAAGAGGGGTTATTTATGCTGTAGACAGGGATGGGGAGTGAAAATGGAGTGCGAGAATAGGTGAAAGTAGAGCCCAGAGAGACAGAACAATGGCTAGTAACACAAAGGGATGGATAACAGTCTACTCAAAAGAAAGAAAAGCTGATAATGGGAATCAGAAGTAGAAGAATAGAGTGTTTACAGGAAGCAGGGTGTGAGGATGCATAATCCAGGTAACTGGGAGTCAGTGCATTTATAGTGCACATTGGTGACCAGCCTAGCCCCAGAAATGGAAACAGTAATATTGAGGCAGGGAAGGGAGGAGTCAGAGATAGACCAGATGAAGGTGAAAGCAGGAATTTGGAAATTGGGAGCAAAATTGATAAATTTTCCCAATTCTGCACAAAAAGGGAAGCAGAAGCAGCACTGATGATGTCATCAATGCACGGTCGGGACTGCAGTATGACTGGAACAACGAATGTTCCACATACCTCACAGTGACAGACATAACTGGGACCCATGTAGGAACTCATGGCCACACTTTTGACCTGAAGAAAGTGGGAGGAGTACATGGACAAGAAATTGTTCAAAGCGAGGATGAACCTGGCCAGATGGAGGAGGAGATGGTGGATGGAGAAGGTTCAGACCTTTTCTCCAGGAAGAAGTGAACAACCCCAAGACCATCCTGATGGGGGATGAACAAAGAACAATACAGGACAAGAACAGGCCTTTTGGCACTCCAAGCTTGCACCACCACATTTTTCCCTTCCATACTAAAACTATCTTCATGTACAGGATCCATATGCCTCTGTTCCCTTCCTATTTATGTATTCATCCAGGTGTTTCTTTAATGCTGCTGTTGTGTTTCCTTCTACTAACTCTATTGGCAGCATGTTCCAGGCATTCACCACCCTTTGTGTGAAGAACTTGCCTTGCACATCTCTTTTAAACTCCCCGGCTTGCACCTTGAACCTGTGTACCTTAGTCCACCCAGGAAAAAAGCCTCATACTTTCCACTCTATCCATGCCATTCACAATCTCATAAATGTCTATCAGGTCACCCCTCAACCTCATGCATACCAGTGAAAACGAATCCAGTCTAGCCAACCTTTCTTCATAGCTAAAATGCCCATACCAAGCAACATCCTGGTAAACCTTTTCTGTACTCTCTCCAAAGCATCCACATTCTTCTGGTAGTGTGGTGACCAGAACTGTAGACATTGGTCAAAGTCCAATAGTCCTAACTGAAGTTCTATAAAGCTGCAACATAACTTGTCTGTCGTTATACTCAATGCCCCTTCCATTGAAGGCAAGTATGCCACAAGCCTTTTTTACTACATTATCTACCTGCAGTTCCACCTTCAGATATCTGTGTGCCTGCACACCCAACTCCCTCTGTATATCAATACTCCTAAGAGTTCTGCCATTTACTGTATAATTTCCACCTGTACTTGACCTTTCAAAATGCATCACCTCACATTTGTCCAGACTAACTTCGATCTGCCATTTTTTTGCTCATGCCTCCAATTGATCTATATTCTGCTGTACCTTCTGACAATCCTCCTCACTATCCACAACTCCACCAATCTTTGTATTGCCCACAACCTTATTAATTAGACTAGCTACTTTTTCCTCCAAATCATTGTCGACCATGAACAGTAGAGGTCCCATCACAGATCCCTGTGGAACACAACTAGTCACAACCCTCCATTCCATAAAGTATACTTCCACCACTACCCTCTGTCTCCTTCTGTATCTATCTTGCCAGTTCACCCCTGATACCAAGTGACTTCATCTTTTGTACCAGTCTGCCATGAGGGACCGTGTCAAAGGCTTTACTGAAGTCCATGTAGACAATATCAATTGCTTTTCCCTCATCAATCATCTTTGTTACCTCCTCAAAAAACTCGATCAAGTTAGTAAGGCATGACCTCCCCCCTACAAAACCATGCTGTCTGTCAATAATAAGTCCCCTTGCTTCTAAATGTGTATAGATCTTGTCCAATAATTTCTCTACCACCAACATGAAACTCACAGGCCTGTAATTTCCAGGATTATCCATGCTACCCAGGACAACATTGGCCATTCTCCAGTCCTCTGGAATTTCACAGTGGCCAAAGAGGAAACAAAGATGTCGTCAATGTTCCAGAAATTTGTTCTCTTGCCTCCCTTAATATTCTGGGATGGATCCCATCAGAACCTAGAGATTTAGCTACCTTAAGACTTTTTAAGATGCACATCACATCTTCCTTTTTAATAGCAACTTGGCTTAGAAATTCAACACTTCCTATCCTGAGAGCATCCTCCACCATGTCCTTCTCTTTGGTGAATACCAACACAGAGTATTTGTTTGGCACCTCACCTACTCTGGCTCCACACATAGAATCGCCCCTTTGTTCTTTGAATGAGCCAACCCCTTCCCTGGCTACCTGCTTGCTTTTTATATGCCTGTGGAAGTACAGTGTTAGAAGAATCAGGAATATAAGTGGGAAGGGACTGGACAAGAGGAGATAACATTGAGTGAAGGTCAGAAGAGACATGGGACAGGAGCAGGCAGAAACAATGGGTCTGCCCAGTCAGTCCTTTTTGTGAATTTTGTGAAGGAAGTAGAAGCATGCTGTGCAGGAGGGATCATGAGCTTGATGGCTTGTGGTGAGGAGCTCTCTAGATAAATTGAGATTAGTGAATACCACAGTCTGATGTTCAATCGTGGGGTCGTGGTAAGGGTGAGATAGGAGGAAGTATCTGAAAGCTGATGTTCAGCCTCCACAGTAGAGGTCAGTATGCCAGACCATTACAGCACTGCTCTTGTTGGCAGACTTAATTACAAAGCCAGGATTGCATTTGAGAGCAGGGGCCGCAGTCAGTTCAAAGGGAGATAAGTTTGATGAGTAACGGGGGCAGAGATATTAAGGAGACTGATGTTGCATTGTCAATTCTCAATGAACATGCTAAGTCCAGGTAAAAAGCCAGAGGGAGGGGTCCAGGTAAAGGGACAGTGTTGGAGGTGGATATAGGGATGAGTGGAACAGGGGAAGGGCTCTTGTGGGCACGGAGGCCAAGGCGATGAAAGAAGAGTTCAACATCAAGTCATGACTGAAATTCATTGGATGATATTGAACTTGTTCTGACAAGTGGAAAGTAACAGTCATCTGACAAAAGTGCAAGCAAAGACTATCTACTGTAAGAGAGAATATAACAATCATCCCTTGACATTCACTGGCATTGTCATCACTGAATCTCCCACTATCAATATCTTGGGGGTTACCAGTGACCCGAAACTGAATTGGTCTGGGCGTATACAGTGCATTGGCCAGAAGAAGCTAGGAATCCTACAGCAAGTAACTCCTCCTGATTTCCACAGACTGGCCATTGTCTACAAGGCACAAGTCAGGAGTGTGTTAGAATCCTCCACACTGTCCATGAGTAATTAGTCCAACCTGATTTACCTTTACAATGTGAAATTAATAAAATTGAAAATTAGATGAAGAATTTAACAAGCTTGATATGTGATGGATGTATTAGATTGGCTGGATGTCTAACAAGGTTTGTAACAGGTGTGTTGCATAATGATATATGATGAATGGATATGTGATACGTACCAGGCAGATGGTCAAGAAGTGCAACAGGGAGGTAGGTGTATCATAGGAGGTATAGTGAAGACATGTAATGGCTTAACATGAAAAATTGGGCGTATGACAGGATCTATATGTAAAGGAAGTATATATCAGAAGGCATGACATGTGTAATGGGATGTGTGTATGTAAGAACTAGACACACCTTGAACCTACTTAAAGCTAACCTAATCAAGGTAACAACACACAACAGTTGGGGTGGTTTTGGGTGTAGGGGGAGTGGGTGGTTGTGTTGGTGGTTGGTGATTTTAACTCCTGGGTAACAGACAAACAGAACATAACAATAGGTGAACAGTCATTTTGAAGCCTGGACCTTTTTACTGTAACAGGATTTAGGCCTGGTTTCTGATCATAACAGAAGAACAGCCTGAGAGTCAACAGCCCAGTTTCTTCTTATTGGGTCAGTGAAGCAGTCTTTTTCCTCCTGACTCCACAAAAATGATTAAAAACTCAATTAACTATTCGGGTTTTTTTGTTGTATCAGCATGAAAACTGGTCAGGAAGTGTAAAGCCTATGCTATACTCAATTCTGTTATAAAATGGCAAGCACTGTCTTAATTACATCATTGGGCCTGATTTGCATATTAAAAGAGTTAAAAGCCTAACGTGGAGTTGTCATTGGTTAAAGATCACTCAAGGGGTCTGACTGGTAACATACACATTTTAGTTTGGAGTTATAGGTAATGATGGTAATGGCTCCATGTTTTTTCCATCATGTGGCTATGGCAATCTCACCTGCTCTTGTTTCGTGTTTATTTAGAGCAGACTACCCCACTGTACCACAAGATTTCAAAACAGGGAGTAGTCTGTTTAAAAATTGAATTGATGGAGATTTTAATAGATATAGTAAACTTGTGACTCCCATTTTGAGGACTTGCCGGCCTCAATTTAACAAGAAGCACCAACTTAACTCAGCTAAAATCAACCCTCTTGCAAGTTGCTTGTGGACTCTGTATCACTGGATATATTATAAAAGGCCTCAGTGGGTTAAAGCTATTATTCAGTAGGAGTGATAGGAACAGCCTATCATCGTATTACAGGCCAGTAAATCATTATGGTGTATTGGTTACAGTTCCAAGCAGAGCACTTAAAACATTGCTCTTGGTTCGTTCTGTGCTCCTGCTGCCCACTTGGACCTGATCTATTCTGGGATGAAATCCAATTTGGCTTTATCTGTGAACTGGAGACAATGTTCAGATGGGAATTATTTGCATTTGAGCCCAAGAACAGCCAGAGCTCTACAATATGTAAGTGGATAATGGCCTTGTTACTGAATCTGTCTCTCTTCATACTTCTTTTCATTTATCTTTTCTTTTTCAATTTGTTTTCAAAGCTACTTCTCATCCCCTGAAAAACTGATTCTGTTATGGTTCTAAAGCTCCTCAGTTCTCCACCAATACCTTTTTTTAAAAGACTAATTGTGGGTGAATCTAAGCAGTGAACGTTGGCAAATAGTTCAATCCCAGCCAGCATGCAGAATCTGGGACAATACTAAGACATAGCTGGAGCGAAATGAAAAAAAACTTTTGAGGGTTTTTTGCTGTCACAGGTGTCTGCCCACCTTACATGAAATATCACATTTGGATAAGGTTGATTGATTTTGCACCACATCTCTTTGTTTCAATCTCTGTGTAACTGTCAGCATGATGCCCAACTTCACGTCCATATAGGATGTAGTATGAATCAATATCAACGTTGAGAGTGTAGCAACCTTTCAATGCCAGTTGTTGGTGTGTCCTGCAATGCTATTCTGTACATTATAAGCACCCTGAAAATGGATTGGAAAGGTGCCATTAGGATCATGAGGGATTGGAAGTTCATGGATGCCAATATCCGTAGTCAAAGAGTGTGTGATGCTGTTGCCAATGAACCATGCCCTGAGATGCTGCTATGTAGTAAGCAACATGGAGGCTCTATACAGCCAGTGGTGAATGAGACAAGATGTACAGTCAATAAATCATTAACAAGATATAACCCCTTTTAAAAGGCAACTCACCTTTTCCAAGTGAGCATTTCATCTTAATGCTAAGAACATACAAAGAATCTAATGAGTAACTGTTGAGGGGAGATTGATCTTGCCAATTTCTCACTCAATTCTGTCATAACTTCACCATAACTCACATCACTCAGGACTCTGCAAGATTGTGCTCTTCACCATTCAAAGATTAAATCCATACGATCACATTAAACTCCATTAGATTACGATTTATGCTAGAGAGTTTGTAACAGTAAGAATCTAGAATCTATCACAGATGCTGCAAGTATATAGTTCTATATTGATTCTGAAGAAGTCTGGAGTGGGATCGGAGTGGGCAAGGATTGGGAATATTGATTTAATTCCTGAATTCGCTTTGCTGTAGCTGTTACTCTTTGCTCTATTTTCCAAGTTAGATTATCTCCCTCTAATCCACCTTAAATTGCATCTATCACCTGTCCATTCATTCAGCCGTGTCATGGTGAAGGGTTTTACAGAGCTCTTTTTTGCAAACCTCCTGCTTTTGTATCTTTAACAAATGTCAGTGATATGTTCCTTATTAACTCTGTTCACAAACATAATTATATATCAGGAACAAAAGTAGAGCCAACACTGATGGCTGGAATACCCTACTTTGAACTCTTCTCCAGTCTGAGCATTTCTGGTGTTACATGTTCTTTAATATGAAAAGTAAGCAGTTGTTAAGATACCTTATCCAGTGTCTTCTGAAAACCCCTACATTAGTCACAGAGTCAAAGAGATGTACAGCATGGAAACAGACCCTTCGGCCCAACCTGTCCACGCTGACCAGATATCCCAACTCAATCTAGTCCCACCTGCCAGCACCTAACCTATATCCCTCCAAACCCTTCCTATTCATGTACCCATCCAAATGCCTCTTAAATGTGGCAATTGTACCAGCCTCCACCACATCCTCTGGCAGCTCATTCCATACACGTACCACTCTCTGCGTGAAAACGTTGCTCCTTTGGTCTCTTTTATATCTTTCCCCTCTCACCCTAAACCTATGCCCTCTAGTTCTGGACTCCACTGGTCACAGGCCTCCAGTCTGAAAAACAACCCTCCACCACCACCCTCTGTCTTCTACCTTTGAGCCAGTTCTGTATCTAAATGGCTAGTTCTCCCTGTATTCCATGAAATCTAACCTTGCCAATCAGTGTCCCAAGGGGAACCTTGTCGAATGCCTTACTGAAGTCCATATAGATCACATCTATTGCTCTGCCCTCATCAATCTTCTTTGTTACTTCTTCAAAAAACTCAATCAAGTTTGTGAGACATGATTTCCCATGCACAAAGCCATGTTGACTATCCATAATCAATCTTTGCCTTTCCAAATATATGTACATCCTATCCCTCAGGATTCCCTCCAACAACTTGCCCACCACTGAGGTCAGGTTCACTGGTCTATAGTTCCCTGGCTTGTCTTTACTGCCCTCCTTAAACAGTGGCAAAACGTTTGCCAAACTCCAGTCTTCCGGCACCTTACCTGTGACTATCGATGATACAAATATCTCAGCAAGAGGCCCAGCAATCACTTCTCTAGCTTCCCACAGAGTTCTCAGGTACACCTGATCAGGTCCTGAGGATTTATCCACCTTAACCGTTTCAAGACATCCAGCACTTCCTCCTCTGGAATCTGGACATTTTGCAAGATGTCACTATCTATTTCTCTACAGTCTATATCTTCCATATCCTTTTCCACAGTAAATACTGATGCAAAATATTCATTTAGTATCTCCCCCATTTTCTGTGGCTCCACACAAATGCCACCTTGCTAATCTTTGAGAGGCCCTATTCTCTCCCTAGTTACCCTTTGTCCCTAATACATTTGTAAAAACCCTTTGGATTCTCCTTAATTATATTTGCCAAAGCTATCTCATGTCCACTTTTTGCCGTCCTGATTTCCCTCTTAATTATACTCCTACTTCCTTTATACTCTTCTAAGGATTCACTTGATCTCTCCTGTCTATACCTGACATATGCTTCCTTCTTTTTCTTAACCAAATCCTCAATTACTTTCGTCATCCAGCATTCCCTATACCTACCAACCTTCCCTTTCACCCTGACAGGAATATACTTTCTCTGGATTCTTGTTATCTCATTTCTGAAAGCTTCCCATTTTCCAGCTGTCCCTTTACCTGCGAACATCTGCTTCCAATCAGCTTTCGAAAGTTCTTGTCTAATAACATCAAAATTGGCCTTTCTCCAATTTAGAACCTCAACTTTTAGATCTGGCCTGTCCTTTTCCATCACGATTTTAAAACTAATAGAATTATGGCTGCTGGCCCTAAAGTGCTCCCCCACTGACACCTCAGTCACTTGCCCTGCCTTATTTCCCAGGAGTAGGTCAAGTTTTGTACCTTCTCTAGTTAGGTACATCCACATACTGAATCAGAAAATTGTCTTGTACACACTTAAGAAATTCCTCTCCATCTAAACCTTTAACACTATGGCAGTCCCAGTCCATGTTTGGAAAGTTAAAATCCCCTACCATAACCACCCTACTATTCTTACAGATAACTGAGATCTCCTTACAAATTTATTTCTCAATTTCCCTCTGACTATTAGAGGGTCTATAATACAATCCCAATAAGATGATCATCCCTTTCTTATTTCTCAGTTCCACCCAAATAACTTCTCTGGATGTATTTCTGGGAATATCCTCCCTCAGCACAGCTGTAATGCTATCCCTTATCAAAAATGCCACTCCCCCTCCTCTCTTGCCTCCCTTTCTATCCTTCCTGTAACATTTGTATCCCGCATCATTAAGCTGGCAGTTCTGCTTAATGTTTCCATAACTGCTATGATATCCCAGTCCCATGTTCCTAACCATGCCCTGAGTATATCTGCCTTCCCTGTTAGGCCCCTTGCATTGACGTTCTTAGTTTACTGAACTATTTTTATCTTTCCCACCCACCATTTCAAAAACATTGCTTGTCAAGTAAGACTTACCTTTAAAAAAATCTATTCTAATTGTCCTCAATTATTTATTACATTTTCAAATGCTTACTAATTTTGAAATCCATAATTTGAGAGAAAGAGTGTCCATAATTGATGTTGGGCTAATTGGTTGATACTACCTCCTTTAACCTTTCTCCTTTTTGTTGAATGATTTTATATTGACTACTCTCCAAACCTATGCACGATCTGAAAATTTGTGGCTTTTACCTTTGTCTTCCCTGACTGCTTTCAACAGTCTAGGCTGCATGTTGAATCAGGCTTATGTACCTTCAGGCACTAATTCTTTTCCGAACCAATTCCTTTTCTCGCTCTTTCATGCGTTGCTGACAAAACCAACGCTTGTTCCCCATTCCTATTACCATTGAGAAGGTGGTGATGAAGTAATTGTGATTAGTGCAAAATTGAATCAAGTACAACCATAAATTTAATTTTTTTTTGTCAAATACATGCAAATTTATGTTTTCATTATCATATGTAAAGACTTGTACAACTAATACATATATTGTGATCAATTTGTTGCATGGCATTATTACATGCCTCTGGTGGAGGTGGGTCTTCAGCACAGGCCTCCTGGCTCAGACGGAGGGGCACTTCTCAAGGCTTCCCTATATTGCTGTTCCTCCAACTCTTGCCTCGTTCTATACAACTGATTTTTTAAAATCCCAGTTAAATAAATATACATAGTTTAGGCACATGGCAATGATTCATATAAAGCTTATAGGACCTAAATCTGAACCAATAAGCTAATCCAAAATTTTATGATTAATGCTTTCCAATTTTAGCTTTCAATCTGCTTCACAGACAATTTAACTGAAATTGCAACATAAAAATACAGTGTTGCAAAATAATTCTACTATACCACTTAATTGGCAAAATTATCTTTCCGTTCCAAAAATAATTCTATTTTTTTTTCTAACTTTCTCTCCTCCTTGTTTGGAGACGCTGACTCAGCATGGGGTATGATTTCACAAGCACATCAGATCAGTTACATTGCCCCAAACAGTCTGTAATGCTGGGCATTTTCATTTCTTTATTTTTATAACATTTTTCCATAAAATTTATACTCAAAAATCTGCAACTAGGTATCTATACGCCATAAGTGGTAACTTGTAGGCTTTTCACTGTACTCATATG